>NC_081413.1:610166708-610311708 GCF_030272615.1 Cryptomeria japonica | reverse complement strand
CTTTTCATTACTAAAACTTGAAGGGCCTCCTGATGGGATTCATTCATATCATCAATCTCACCTTCTTCAATAATCTCTTCTATGGTTACATTCTCTTCCTCCTGAGTTTGTAAAACTTCAAAAACATTGACTATTTTGATCTCAAATCCACTATTTTCAACCTTTTTATCTTCCTTCAGAAGGATAACCTTAAGAGGACTATATTTCCTATCATCTTGTGTTACGTCTTTTGGGTTACTAGGAATTCCACTTCCTCCTTCCACTCTACTATCCTCCTTAATTTTAATCTTCTCTCTCCATACCTGTTTATGAGGATTATTAGCCTTAGCCCAGTGACCAGCTTTCTTACAGGAGAAGCACACAAAGGGGAGGGACTCAAGCTCTATAGTCTGTTCCCATAACCCAAGTTTGGAGCTTATATCAATAGAGCTAGGAAGGTCCATATTCGGAGAGATATTGACACAGATTCTCGCATAAACCAGTCTCTTTCGAAGTTGTGGTCATAGGGTCTATCGCAACAAGCTCCCCAAAGGAATTAGCGATACCTTAAAAAACATCCTCCACCCAGAATTCAAGCGGCAAGTAGGGTAGCCTTACCCAAACTGGAGCAGATTCAAAGGAGTCATTGAGTTCCATATTTGGAGACCATTTCCTTAGGGATAATGAAGATTTACCAAACATCCATGGTCCGCTGCTCAAGGTCATTTCTAGCTCTTCCCCACAAGAGAAAGAGAAAACAAAGAAGCCCCTTGACAGGGTAGAAACATCAACTTGACCTTTCGGCCTCCATTTTCTCTTAACAAAGGATCTAACATCCTCAATATTGGGTCATGGTCCAACAAACTTTCCCACTAGAGAAAAGGCCATTAAAAATATACTATGACTGATAACCATATCTGGAACTACAATAGAAAATTTGCCTATTCTTTTATCAGAAATATCTTCCATAGAGGGGAAGGATGATTTACCTGTGGGTTTGTTTGCAAAAAGATGGTTCTAGGGTTTGAGAGCCTTCACCTCTATCGTCTTTTCCAAGTCAGCTTTCACGCTCTCGGGACCCGATTTTGAAGAATCTTTCAAATTTTCACGGTTAGGAGGAGGGTCCCGATGTCGTGGGCCCCCATCCTATCTCTCATCCTCATCATCCACCACTTTTCCTTGAGTTGCAGAGGCAACAGGACCAAAGGAACCAAGCGCATTGTTCCCTCCATTAGCAGAATTCAAATTTCCCTCTGGCTGTGTTATTCCCTCCATTATTCAATTTTTTTCAAATATGCATCTTGTTTGTGAATGATGTTGGGTTATTTGATTTATAGGTAGTATATGAGATTATTTCATATTTCTATTATATAGGTTGTTTGATTGTACTTCAAGATAAGAAGTATTAGAATAAAATTGAATTTTCTTTTTGAGTTTTAAATTTAATTTATGAGAACTTTTTTTTCAATCTATATAGAGTTAATTTTAATCATAGATGTTGATACAAACTTCCAACAATGTACAAAAATATAAGATGTATTTCAATTTAATATGTATTAGAATAAAATTCAATATATTTATTTTGTTTTGAGTTTTAAATTTAATTTTGTTAATAAAAATAAATCTAAAGTGAATCAATTTTAATATAGATGTTGATACAATCTTTCAATAATAATGTATAAATATATATATAATTTGAAATTAAAATATTACGTGACTTATTTTTTTTCAATTTTGAATAATGTAAATTACAATAATTCTACAATATTTTTTTAAAGAATCTATTTAAGTATTTAAACACAACTTAATATATTAAACTTATAATTGAAAAAATAAAAAATTATTTATGTAATATTATGGCTATTAATTATTAAAGACCATATAAATTGTAATAACCAATATATTTTAAATATTTTAATAATAGTCTAATGTAAATATTTTTTTATAGAATATATGTTATTTTAAACACATGTATAATCTAAATATTGTAATAGTTATAATCCACAAGTTAATTGGGTCTTTTTCATTAATATATTTTTGAAAGTTTGTATTAGATGATGATATAAATTTTTACTTTAAAATTGTGTCTATTAAAAAATAGTATTTATTTTTATTAATTATTTTTAAAATTTTAACAATTTCAAAAGGATTTGAATCATAATTGAGCAGGTTGTGTTAGTGAGTACAAAATGTGTATATTTCAATTTTCTTCTTTAAATTGTAGTTCACTTTAGTTGTATTTAGAGATATGTTGATTTAACATTTGATATTAATTTACTTATATGCAAAGGTTATATAAACATATAAATATATGCATGCATCTATTCATTCTAGTTTCTGGTAAATTTTATTTTTTAGACATCATTTTCTTATAATTTCTAGATACAATTTATTAGATAAGGTTATTATCAAACTAGTTAGGACTAGGTTTGACCTTTTCACACTTAGTTTAAGTTCACTTAGGCTAGTTGAGTTAGTTGTCTCACCTCATGTGGTGTAGACACGTGTCCTATCTTGTGGAGACACCTTGTGAATGCACACCTGTCACTTTCTCATACACTTGTCAAGTAGGCTACAAGTGTTGCATGCTTGGAGGGTTACTCAGTGGTTGTGTCCAAGCAT
Source organism: Cryptomeria japonica (assembly GCF_030272615.1). Lineage (NCBI taxonomy): Eukaryota > Viridiplantae > Streptophyta > Pinopsida > Cupressales > Cupressaceae > Cryptomeria > Cryptomeria japonica. The sequence goes on along the minus strand of NC_081413.1, from coordinate 610,309,107 downwards.
CTCACCTCCTTCTCCTTGCCTACTTATGCAAGGATTTGTTCTCATGATCATTGAGCAATCTTAATACACTAGATTGACTTTATTCATTTGTGCTTGTTGTTTATTTCTTAGATTCTGGAAAATCATTTTACAATTGAATGCACTTATTTTTTATAATCCAAATGAATGTATATACTAGTATAGATATCTTAAATACTTCTTAAATAAATGTCGAGAGATGTCAATTGAAACTATTTTATTTACCTTTAAATTATTTTATTTCACATTAAATTATATTTACTACATACAAAAATATTTAAATTATATTGTATCTACCTTGTTTATTTTTTGTCTGATACAAATTTTTTATTCGATAATTGATATTTAGTTTTTTATATTTAAATTTTAAACTTCTAATCACTATCGAAATAAATCATTAAAAATGAAAAAAATATAGAATATATTTTTTAAAAAGAATATTGTAATTATGAAATGGTAGATTTCTTTAAATATCTTTATTTTAATTTTATATTTATATATCTCTAAAACTTATAATTTTGATGAGGGTGTATTCTGTTTTATATGGTGTTTATTTTAAAAATATTAAGTTTATAATTAATATTAAAATTTTGACATGTGAATGGTTATCAAATTTAAGCTAAAAAGTAAAAGTTAACATTAACACATTCACACCATTCCACTCCAGCCCTTGCTACCAGTGTAGAATGCCTCTTGACAATAATTAATTTTATGTGAATTAATTATAATTGACGAGATTATTACTTAGCTTCCACAAATTATATTATTTTAGATCATCTTCTTTTAATAAACAAAGAAATTTAACATATGTTTTAAATTTTATTATTTTCAATCATCTTATATTCCCCTTTAGAATTGATTTTTAGTATATTGTATGTTTTTTTTGTATTAAGCTTGTTGGCATACATATTTTGTCACTTAACTCTATCTTCCAATGCCCAACCAAGTGACAATATGAAACAAATAGTTGAGATAGGTATGATGATCTCCTATACCCACTCTTTGCTTCTTTTATAAGGTGCAGCTACCTTTAATGATATTCAAGTAATTAATTTTAATTATTCTTTTAACTAAAAAGAAAATAAGGCAAAGATACTTCATATTTTTAGAAAGGAAAATAGGCTAAAACTAAACTCATTAGCTCTCATAACAAAGGATGAGAATCAAATATAAAACACAATATCATGAGTACCATTGTATTTAGCATTCATACAAAGATCAATGTGTTTTCACAATAAACCATAACGAAAAGCTCCAATCACTTCCATTCTTGCGAATTGAACCATCAATATAACCAATAAATTCAACGTAAGAAGAATAAACACTCCGAACATAACACAAAGTTTATGTTTAGAATACTCATACTGCAAGTTCCATTAAATTTCAATGAAAGTTTTTGAAACTAGAGAATCAAAACATAAAAGTAGATCTACTTATGACAACACAAAGTTTGCTCAAAGTAAATCCTCTCAATTCAAACACTTCAAATGTCTTTTGAAAAAACACCAAAACATTTAGATATTAGTTTTCTACCAATATTTAAAGATTAACTACATAATTGATCTAAACTTAAAAATAACAGCTTCTTGGAGATAGCCGGTTAAGCTAAAGTTCTAGCATAATTAAAAATAAACAGCCTGTCAGAGCCATTAGCTTGAGAAAAAGCCATAAATTAAAACATAACAGAAAAGACAACTAATCCAAAGCTCCACATTGTCCTCTTCTATCTCTTCATCTATCACTTCTTCATCTTCTACTAGTAAATTAATTGTTGTCTCTTAATTAGTTGTTGGTATGCCCATTACATCCTTCTAATGTTGTTGTGCCACCTGTGCCTTCATCCTTTTTCTATATGCTCTAAATTTGGTGATGATCGGAGTTAATATATCAGATGCTAGGATACCTCTAATGTTTACCTTGGTTTTACATTTTGTAATTTTTCAATCAGCTCCCACTATTTTTTCAGGTATATCATTTACCCAGTCTCTAATTGAATTGAGAAGATTCATTACATCTCTCAACTGGTCAAGGGAATGAGATCCTACATTAGTCAATGAGAGACTATCCTCAACTTTCTTACGAAACTCCCTTCTTATGATCCCCTTCTCCAACAATTCTTTTTCTCCTTTCTTGAAAATATTGATACCCATTGTGAAGAAATCACCTTTCAAATCCCTCAATGTAGACATGTGTTGGGTGATGGCCAAGGTTATCTGTGACTATAGTTCATTTAATACATGAAGTTTCCATTCCAACATATTTCTTCAAATCACAAAATTATTCTCAGTTGGATCATTAATGATTTGTTCAAAGACTAGGATGGTAGTATGAGTTTTAGTATTTTTTCCTAATTCTATGAAGATGGTTAATAAACTACCAGATTCCTTCTTCACATTCCTTAAGTCTAGGTGGAGAGTATTAAGCTTAAGGGAAATGTAGGCTCACAAACCATTCTCTATGAAAGATTAAGCCATTAAGGATGACCATATTTGCCCAATTGTCTACTGCCATAGTAATAGCTTAAGATCTCTTAAGTCGCTCTAATTTATCAAACCTTATATATTTCATAATTGATGCATTTGAAAAGAAACTGGTAGTCTAAGAATTAGTAGACAAATCAGTTTGGATAAAAGAAGTCAAGGTACTTAACTGCTAAGTTAGTTCTTGATTTTTCTTCTCTACTGCTTTCACCCTTTTTGACAAATTTCTCACAAAGAACTTGGCATGATAGATATCCCCTTCAATTGTCAAAGGGCCCATATTAATTCCAATTATATTAAATTCTCCCTCTATGATTTCATGTTCACTTTTGTCCACTCTATGATCATCAATCTCCAACATATGATGTTATGTTTCAGGATCGATAATCATCCTAGCCATTCATCTTACCATTTTTGGGTTGGGTACCTCTCCTAATGGTTTGGCTACAATGTCTATCTAAGTTTTTGTTACAAGGATATACTACTTTTTCTTCTTTTCAACAAAAATATTTACACCAAGAAGGAGATTGGGCCACAACTGTGTTACAAATGGTATTGATTGGAGTATCAATTATAGTGGTAGGAGGAGGTAGAGAAGAAACTATGGTAGGAGTTTGGAAATCTGAATGATTTAGAAATGAATCCAAGAGATTTTCCCCTTCTAATTGATCAAAAATCAAGGTCTCTTTATCATCAACCTTACCAATTAAGATTAGTGTTTGTTGCATGGGTTCTCTTCTCCTTGTGGGTAAGATGAGAGTACCAATCTCGCAAATGGATTTTAATTACTGATCTCCTCTAGGGGTCTCATCATTCCCTCTAGGTTGTGAGTTATCTCTTTGAGGGGTCAATTTCATAACTGCATTAGTCTTCATTCCTTGAAAACTTTGGGATGAACTATATCCTTCTTGCAGTGTCCCCTTTGGTCAAGGAGAACTGGTATGAGATCTTAGTTTCTTTTCCAGCCATCTATATGTTCTATCTAAAACATGGGCAATTCTAAACTTAATGTCAACATTTTCTTCTTCTTTAGGGCACTAAAAAGGTTCTATAATAGCATTCTGATATGACTCATCAACCAATTCAGAACCGTCACCAGTCTGCATCTCTCCAAGCATCGGTGGAGATAAATCAAATACAACTATCTGTTCCAAAGACAATACCATGAAATCCCTTCTAAGGACTTATATCTCATCAATACAATCTTCCCAAAAATATTCTAAGTGAGGCACATGGAGATATTGGATTGCACCATAAAAAATATGTCTGGCATAACCCTTACTATGAAAATTGCTCCTTAGAGGCAACGAGTGAAAACCAAACTCAACTAACAATTTATCAAAAAACTTAGTAGCTTCATTACTTTTACAAGTGAAGTTAGGCAGGCGAAGTGTAGTTGCTTGGTCTACCGTTGTAGAGAAGAGAAATAAAGACCCCTATCAGACTAACTTCAACCAAAAGACAAATGGATTTTGTAGGGGAGTTCAAGGACAAACGACTGAAATCCATCATGCAACATGATCACCTGTTAGTTCTTCATGCAGTGAAGGACATTTTGGGAGATGAGTTTTTATCTGTAGACCATAAATATCAAGTGAAAACACATATATCTTCAATGTTTTTAGCATTTTCTCTGGACTTGGGATTTAGCAAAGCAAGGGAAAGATTATTATGTGAGAGGTTCTTCAAAGGTCAGGTTCTAGAGGGCATTGAAGATGTGTTGATGAATATATAAACTCAAAATTGCATTCCCGGGCCAAAAGTCTTCAACAAAATGCATCTCAATGTCCCCAAATTTCCTTTAGCCCTGATTGAAGATGAGGAGGAGTATGAGGATAATCGACATGTGGTGAGAAAAGGTGTGGAGTTTCTAATGAATTGGACATAAATTGAAGTAAATGAAGACCCGGAATGGATAAAATTGTATGTCTGGCTGGAGGGGCTTGAGTGGGAAATGCAAGTGGATGATATTATTCCTATTATTGTAGGCAATGTGGCAAAGGTTGCAAGTGGATGACTGCAAGGTTTTGATAGAGGCCAAATAATATCTATTATAGTTTGTTAGGATTTTGTTAAAGATGAAATGGTTTTTCATTTGTGAATGTCCATTTAGGGTTTGGGTGATAGTAGTCTCAATTTTGTATGTTGGGAACTCTTTTTGGGTTTTGCAAGATTTATGATATATCGACTATAAACTTTATTTGAATTAATATAATGGGAGCTAGCCCAACCATCAATTTATCTACCAAAAAATATATATAATCTACATGTTAATTATGTATTTTTAATAAATATATGTTTTACAATTTGTGTTGAATGATTATATTAATTTTTACTTTAAAAAATATTTCTATTCAAGAATATCTTTTTTATCAGTTTAATCAATATTATTTGAAATTTAAATAATTTCAAATGAAAAATGAATCATAATTAAATATCAATTAAAACCTGAGGCCTTCTAGTATGATCTTTCTTAATCTAGTCTTTATAAAGATATCTATTGCTGATACTATATATTTTATATTCAATATATTAAACAAGGTAACTTAACTAATATATTATTTTTTACATATAAGTAAATTTATAAATGTTGAATTATGTTATATTTTCTATTTACTTAAATTACTTGTTTTTGTTAGATCTTTATAGTTATATTTATTATTGATTTAGTGTATATTTTATGTTGAATATATTGAAGAAGATAACTTGAACTAATATCTTTTTTTTTAGATATATCTAAAATACATAATTTTAACTATATATTGGTGAAAATAGTTTGATTGTAATTTCTATCTATTGTATTCTATAATTTTATAATTATTTATTGTAAGTGAAAATAATTTTAAAAATTATATAATTTGTTACCGTATTATAGATTTTTTAAAAACAAATTATAAATGATTTAGCATGTGACACATTGTATATCCGTTTAAGTGTATAGTTATTAAAGAAATAATAAATCATGCTAAAAAATTAATTAATACAATATAAATATCAACAAAAAATTTACCCTAAAAAACTACTATCTATTTACAAGTTTCATCATAATTATAATTAAATGTTTGAAAATTTAAACCAAATAAAATATTGATATTACAAACAATAATAAGATTAATTGAAAAATAAATTGAATATTAACAAATATTTTTTATTATTAAATTGAACATAAATATAGTTAAATTCTTAAATAACTAAAATTTGAAAAATGAAAATTTTACTTCATATAAAAGATTAAAAATATAATAAACTATATTAAAACGGATAAATTTTAACTTTAGTTATAATATTTAAAACCATTTTAAGAGAAATAGCAAGCCTAAATATTAGGGAAAGTGCCATATCAAATTTGAGTTTTGTTGTTTACAAAATGATACAAAGCATATTCCAGATTTTGAAAATCATAAAGTCTCAAAAACATTATGTATTTTTTAAAGTATATTTTAATATTAATATTTTTAAAGTTTTATTATTATATATTAATATTTTTATTTTTTAAACCATATTTCAAAATAATATAAAACATATTTAGTATTAGTATTCTCTAAAATTTAATCAGTATATATTACTTATTCTATATAATCATTAACTTAAATTATTATAATATTATTGTACAATTACATTTGGTTTCATAATTAGTTCTATTCTTTAATTAATAATGTTCTCACATTATTGCTTTAAATGACCACTCTTGTTCCATTTATTGTTTTGTCTTATTTATTTTCAAGTATTTATACAGTGAATAATCTTTAAAGTATTTTAATAAAATATAATAATTTAGCATGTGACATAGTGTATATTTGTTTGAGTACGTAGTTAATAAAAAAATAATAAACTTGTTCTAAATTTTTTATTAATACAATCTAAATACTAACAAAAATTTATACTTTAAAAACTATTATCTATGTACAAATTTGATCATAATTATATAAAAAATTTGAAAAATTTAACCAAATTAAATATTGATAGTACAATATAGAATGTTAAAAAATTAAAATTCAATATAATTTTATTAAAAAAAAGCGAAAATGTGCGAATTTTGGCAGGGCAGGCATCGATCGATTTTTTCATTTCCTCTAAGGAAATCGCCTGATCTTCTCCACCAACAGTGGTTTTTCAATAGGACGAAGTATGCGCTCAATAATGGCATCCCGGGGATTAGGGCTCCCCTTCCTTAGGAAAATTCGGAATGGCAAGTGGTGAAACCTAGGAAGGCTCGCAGGGCGGCCAGGTCAAACCCTCTAAGCAGAGAGTTTTTTAGTGGCGAATCTTCGCCAATTGGTGAATTTCGCGTATTTTTTCGTTTTTTTTTTTAGGAAATGGCAAATAGTCTGGGGCAACATCGTGGTCAAATCGCCTAGAATTTAAAGGTTAACGGTACATTGTATTCTTACTTCGCCATTGACCACACACCGTTCGATGTGCAAGCTCGTAATATTCGCCTGGAATCACTTGAATGTGGGTATTAGATCACCTCCGTTATTTGCCAGCAATAGTAAAATGACAACGGACCCAAGACCTATTCGCCAATGGTAAATTAAATGTTCATTGCACGCATCGGCCAAATTCGCCAATATCAATTAAAACATTATAAGCATTCAAGGACCCATTTCGCCCCGCTTAAATTAAATGTTAATTGCACACCCGCGCAATTCGCCAAAAATGCAATTAAATTAAATGTTCATTGGCAATTGTGATGCTCGTGCAATTCGCCAAAAATACAATCATGGATTGATATAAATACACTCTTTCTTACAATTTGTTCGTGTCTGTTTAGTAAATTTGGGAGCTCTCGATTCACATTCCGCAAATTGAGTTGGAAATTCAAAGTTCATTATAGGGTGAAGGGCCAGAGTTACAATCCTGCAACATAGGCCCAGGCATTCCTAATTCCTAATTCAGAGAATTGAGAAGGCATAAAGGTGAGTAATCATTTCTTCATACTTGATAGTATTAGTTTTGACTTTTAATTCGTAGTGAGAGGTCAAGACTCAAGATGTCACAGTCAGACATGGGTGAGACTCCTCAGGGTGGTGAAGGGATTGAGATGTCACACAAGGGTGAGACTGAGACTCCTCAGGGTGGTGAAGGGTTTGGGATGTCAGACAAGGGTAAGACTCCTCAGGGTGGTGAAACTAAAGGGATTGAGAGGCCATCAAAATACCCAAAACTTAAACTTAAAGATACTACCATAAAGTCTTTCTTTGGAATTGGCAAAGTTTCTGGTCCATCAACTTCTGCAGTTGCAGAAGCCATTCACGGTATCTCACCACTACCACGAGGTGGGATTGTCATTGAGTTAAATGCATCAAATGAGGATGACAATACCGACATGACAAAAGATGTTCTAAGGGATACACAAAATGAGATAATTCACTCAGATGCAAATGCTAGTACTGAAGATGATGTTGGTAGGAAGAAAAGAAAAAGGAAAGTAAAACTGGGGCGAGAGTGGGACATGACAAGGAGTTTTAAAATTGAATGGGTAGAAAAGTACCCATTCATTGAACCGGTCCCAAACAATGATGAACAACCAACAGAATGCAGGTGTAAGGTTTGTATCTAGAAAACTAAAAGAGAGAAGAAGATGCAGCTAAAGCTTGACACCATAGAAAAGCATATTGGTAAGGTTTATGAAAAATAGATCATAGACAGAAAGGAAACACGAGTGGTAAGATGGAAATCAAAGGAAGAATGTCTTCATGTTAAGTATGCTACGGAATATGAATAACATAACCACAAAATGACACTCATTGGTAATAGTGAATTTGGAAATACAATCAAGGTTGGGCTTGAACATGCAACGAAAGATGAAAACTGGGCAAAGACTGTTCAGATGAGTGTTATTTTTCATATTCTATCGAGAGGGTGTCTTATGAAATATTTCCCAAAATTAAGTAATTTATTATCTTTTTTGAATGTTCCTCACTATCCTATGTCACATTGGTCAATAAATGCTGGATGGGAAATGGCAAACTATCTCGCTGAGGTGGAAAAGAAAAATTTACAAGAGAGTGTAAAAGAGTCAAATTTCATTTCATTATCCATAGATGAAGTTACTGCGGTAGATAACACTGCTTGGGTTTGTATGCATGTGTATACCATAAAAGAACACATCTGTCGAGCTCATCTACTCTGTGTTCGTAAAATGAGGGGCAATTCAACAACAGAAAATTTATATTTGGAAGTTAAGAAAGCTTTGAATGAAATTGCTGGTATTGATGACTTGACAATTGCCAAGAAGTTGGTGTGTGTTGGAGCTGATGGAGCTGCAGTAATGCAAGGTCAAAGGATCGATCTTTGCACAAGATTACAAACTAGTATTGCACCATACATGGTTGGCATTCACTGTATTGCCCATCGAATGAATTTACCATATAGAATTGTAAGCAATTTCCCTACAGTGTCAAAAGTTGAAGATCTAGTCCACGAGCTCCACTCATACTTTTGCTGAAGTCCTAAACATTTTGTAAAATTTCAGATTTTTGTCGAGGGAGTAACAAGAGGAAACAAGCTTCTTAGGAATTTTGAGACCAGATGGATCTCCTTGCATGGACCAGCGAAACAAGTTCTAATAGAATATCAATCCTTGATCGGACTAATGTATGAGCAATGCCTCACAGTAGACAAAGCTCTTGATCTCTTACATAAGTTAAGTGATATAGAGACTCTATTAACTTTAGCTAGTCTTCTCCCCATGCTGGATTCAATTAACAAACTTGCCAAGAAAGCCCAGGATAGAACTATGTATATCAATGAGTATAGCACTCTACATAAAATGACATGCTTGAGCATGGATGGTCTATATTTAGATATAACAGGGCGAAGCCCAAATTTTTTTAGGTGGCAGATAATTAAAGATTTGAATCATGGTGAAATTTTTTTACATTTCAATACAAAAATGAGTTATGTGTCTTTGTAAAAGGATTTTAGATACCAATGCACCAATCTAAGATGGGCAAGTGAGGCAGAGCACTACTAGTTAAAAAGGAATATTTTGATAGGATTGTTAAATCTGTTAGTGATAATTTGAAGTATATTGCATATGAACTTTCAACTAAGATTCGTGAAAGATTCCCCCAAGAAGAAATACTTGAAGCTATGGGTTGTGTGTATCATCAATTTTGGCATTCAATTGGAGATAATCCAAATGATGCAAAGATGTTTCATTAAAAACTAGAGGAATTGATATTGACATTTTCAAAAGATGCATATTGCAATGGACAACCAATAGAAGGAATTTTAAATTCAGATCATCTTAAAAAACAATGTAAACAGTTTGCATTACTTATGAAACAACAGTTGGTTAACTTGGAGAATCCATTTGAACCTGGATCAATCACAAGGCTTTGGAAAATGATAGATCAAAGTGAAGCATTGCGTATTGCGATACCAGAATATTTAAAATGTTGATTTATGTCAAACAATGATATTGGGGTTGGTGGAAGATGAGAGAGTTTTCAGTGCATTAGGGCTTTTGAAATCAAAGATCAAAAACAAATTAGATAAAAATTTGGAAACTTGCTTGAGGTTGTTTGTAACTCAGTATAATGTTAGAGATTTTCCATATGATAGGGTACTGACAATCTGGAATTCCATGCATGAAAGACGAGGGTTGTGCAACACTTTAAAAGACGGTGGTGCTACTGCTAGTGCTAGTGCTGAGACAAATGATGGATCGCAGACTCAGAGTCAACATGAAGACGAAGAAATTTTTGAATACCCGACCCAGAATGAAGATGAAGCTGTTAGTACTAGTTAGTTTATGGATCTTGAGTCTATTTGTGATATAGAAGCCTCAGACTAAGTCACTGAAGTGAATTAGCAGTCAGTTTATAGGTATTTATAATTATACTACAGTTCTTGAGTCATATTACAATTTCAATTTGCAATACTATAGTTGTCATTGATGATTTTTGATATTGTATTCCTTGAATTTGTCAATCAGAATGGGTACTTATTTCATATTTTTAATTATGAATTTGAATTATTAGTAAATAATTAGAATTTATTTTCTAAATTATTAGTAAATTGGTTCCACATTATGTTGAACATGAAATGCAACAATTTGTGTCACAAGATCTATAAAATTATTCATATTGTATAACTATTAGAACCTTTCTACTGTTCTACATTAAATGCTTAACATGATGTTCATGGCGATTAGGGTTTTGTGTTTGTTTTTTGTCTTAGTTGGCTAGTAAACCGAAGTTGTCATGTGTTGAAAATTTGAGTTGTCCTCTCTTTATTTGTCCATGTCAATTTCAAGTGTGGTCAAATGGTTGGTCAGACATTGAGACAATGAGACATGTTTAATGTTTCATCTCTAACTCCTAGATAAATTTCATGTTTAACAATTTAAGTGGCGAGTTAGCGAGTGTTGGTTTGGGTTTAAATCGTGAGGTCCCTATTTTTTTTAGTGTTAGCATTTTATGTTAGTGAGTTGGAGATTGTTAATGAAATTGCTTTGGTCATGAGGTCTCGAATTGGTTTGATGTCATGCATTATAGCTGCAAGAGTTAACGAGTAAGTCATTAATGGTCTATGTACCACTGCTCGTGCCTGTTTATGATGGTAATTAACATAAAACAGCAATTTTTGTTGGTACTCACTGGGTTGCTGCAGTCAAGAGATAAAAAGTTTTGAGATTTTATGGTTATCATTAGCTCACAGGTCCTTTACAATCAAGTCAGTTTTAGTCAGGAGCTTGCAAGTACTAGGAGATTTTAGTTGTCGCTACCTCGCAAGATGTTTTTCTCTTGACCATTTTATGTTGTGAGGTTGCGACTGGATGTGATTTTATGTTATCGCAAGGTTGAGAGGTGTTCATGGTTAAGTCATTTTAATTTGCGATCATGCAATGTGGTTGGTATCGTAACTTAGTTGGTTTCGTCACTTGCTCACAGGTTTTGAAGTTGTTTATCATTTAAGTTGCGATCTGGCGACAAGCAAGTTTTGATCTAATTTTGTGGTCATCGCATACTCGTAGGTTTGTAAGTCTTAAGTCAAAAAGTGTTGCGAGCATGCGATGGTGGTTAAGTGTCTTGTTGTCGTGGGATCGTAAGGGTTTAAGTCAAGTTAAGTTTTGAGTTGCGAGCTTGCGATGAAATAAGTTGTTTTGTTAGATTTGCAGTGGTCGTCGACTCGTAAGTCAAGAAAGAATATTACAAATGTTGTTTCGAGGTTGTGACTCAAGGGCTTGATGAAGATCAACGGTTGTCGCTCACTCGCGAGATTCTTTGAGGATTCGTAAAAGGGGTTGCGAGCTTGCGAATAAGAGGATTTGGTAGCATTGTCACTAACTCACCAGTTACTTTCTAGATTTTATAACTAGTTACGAATGTGCTATTAAAGATGGGGATTGACACGTGGACTTGTTTTTCGGGTTCTGTAAAAGTTTTGAATGGTAATCACCAATCAAATAGAAGGGCATGAATTCAAATTTTGCTCGAGTACTTCAGCTTTCAATTAATGCCACAGTAGCTAGTTCATGCAAGTGTGGCAATTAATGAGACTTGAGAGAAGTGGTCGTGCCCAAATACCATAAGTTGCATGATTGAGCTGAGATTTTGTATAATTGCATTAATGCATTCTATCTTTGAGGTAATCCAGTGAATTGAGCTCTGCAACAACGTTGGAGAATTCAGAGTGTTGGGTGTGGGAAAATTTCAAAAAATTGGTTAAGTTTTCCTCCTGCAGCTAAAATGAGCAAGGCGATGAGTGGAAGTGGAGGTTCCAAGCCCAAGCCCAAGGCCATGACAAGTGGAGGACCTAGAGGTTCCAAGTCCAAAGCCATTGAGGAAAAGACGGTTAAGAAATACAAAGAAGAATTTGTAGATTTGCTACTAGGGACTTCCGTTGCTTTGAATACAAATTATTTGGCATGGAAATATTTATGGAGCCAATGCAGAAACCCTACCATGCTTAATATGATTGGTTCTGCTCTGTTTCATTATTTCTAGAATAATAGGGTTAAGGGTGTCCCGATGTCAAACCCTTGGGATTTAAATATAGCAAAGTTAATTGTGCCAGATGTGATTTTTGATGTGTATTTGATCAAAGAGTTGGCCAAATGCTATTGCCCAGTATCTAGGGTAATCAGAAGAAAGAACCAGTCTGCCCTAGTTCCAATTAACAGAGATGGCTTTGTTGAAGCTTTCTAGATTACTGGTCCTGCATGTACATATATAGATTTGGAGCAGATTGCAGAGGATTATGACAAATACAAAGGTGTTATCAAGAATTATGCAATGCCCAGATATATGCCTAGGGTGAATAGGAAACTATTTATAATTCTAGATAGCATTGAACCACCATTTGACATCACACCTTTCCACCATTATCTACATTGTACAATCTATGGATTATGCAGAGTGTTGGGTTTTGATGTAGATTCAACAGTGTCAGCTGAATTAATGATGATGGCTATGGACATTCAACACCCAGCTATTAACAAAGATTATGATTATGTGGGCTATGTGGTTGAACACATTCATAATGCTCTAGTTTAAATTCAGAGTGGTGCACCCAGCCCTACATTCAAGCATTATCATTGCTGATGCATTTAATCTTGTTCTATAATGTTGAGTTCATGGATAAAGAATTGGAGCTTTTCAAAGAAGAATTGGGTGTCTTAATGCCAATACAAAGATGGACCCAGGTTTGGGATAGTAGTTCTCCCCATTCTTCTTTCCTTTTCTTTGAAAATTGGATTGTTTTGCCAATTATGGAAATGCTAGGAATAAATAGGGAATGATTGTCAATTAATGTTAGGAGAGTTTTGAGACCTTACCAGTATGTTCCAAACTAGTCTATTTCACATAACTAGGGGGAACTTTTTCTTTTTGATAACTTTACTACAATCAGAGTCTATGGGTGTCCCCAACCTCCCCATATTTTACCAAAATTTGTTCCAATTAGGATTGCTTATATGGAGTTTATTTGGCAATTGACCCTAGTTGAAAAAGAATACCTTGACAAACATAGGAAGGGTTCTCTTCTTCCTAGGCTTTGGGTTGTGTCTAATTTTACCATTGGTAGGAGTTCCTTTGATGAAGTAAACAATTTCCTTAAACAGTATAGGTTGGTTAATGTTGTGTCTAAATTCTGTGATCCTGAACAATTTATTAAACGTGCATTGCCAAAAATGACACCTTGGGCCACAATAAAGGACCACGAACCATTGGATGATGAAGATGTGGTTATAAATTTGTAGATAAAAGAGGAAGTACAAGAAAGGAGAATAAAATGGAAAAATTTGATAAGAGTTGAAGCAGAATTGAAGGTTGTTGACCCTAGTTTCTCAGGTTTTTTCCCTGATAACCCGTACCTGGAGAGGATTAACAAAATGTTGAGTTTATATGAAACTCTGATGGAATAAATGCCTCAAATTCCAGAAGTGGCTGCTCAGCAGGAAGACCCCCAAGATGGACATTCTTCACATGGAAAGAGGCCACTTAGTGTGTATGCTAATGATGTAAAGAGTGGGGATGAAGTTCAATCTACCCGAGTGCTAGCTGCAAAGAAACAAAAAACCAAAGAGGTCCATAACAAGGACACTACTTTCATCAAATAAGGACACATCTCAGAGAAGCAAGGCAGGATGAAGAACAGGGAGAAACAAACGAAGCCCTTGCTCAAGGTTGTGATGAGCATGTGATGTTGTCAAATGAGTTCATGAAAGATGATTTTATTAAGTCAGATGAATTTAAAAGTTTTTTGACAAGGTTGAAACAAAATCAATTAAGACAAAATCTTATCATAGAGGAAGCAAATGTAGAAAATAGAGAGGAGATTATCAAGGCACTGTAGGAATATGATCCTAATAGGGAGCAAATATCTGTGGAACAGGCAAGACAATTCATAAAGAGTACTAGTATGATTATGATGCCTGACTGGGATATCTAGTCTATTTTTATTATTGATCAGATTAGGAAGCAAGAGGACCCAATGTTTAAAACTGAATTTGAAATTGGAGATGTAATAAGAGGATCAGGATTTAATCCTAAGTCAAAGACACTTGCTTCTTGGTCTTTGGCCCCTTCCACTCAAAAGCCCCACCTTCTAAATACCCAAGTAGAAAAGAAAGCTGATAGAATGATCTGGAATTTGCAAAACGCAACTGACACAGAGATTGCCTCATTTTTTACTCAAGTTTCTTTCATGAATTTATCAAAAACAGAGGATTTGTCAAGAAGATACACAGAAACATATACCCAATTGATTGCATTATCTAAAAAATATGAAGAGACACTGATGAAGAAGGGCGCTCTGGAGGAAGAGTTAGTGGAGTTGAAAGAAAAAATTGCAAATGAGCCCCCTCCAATGCAAATTACAGAACAAGTACAAGAAATACCAGCTGATGTGACAACAAAAATGGAGGAATACACAGGGAAAATTGAAAAGCTTGAAAAGGAACAAAATGTCAAGGCTATCTCTGTTGTGTCAGGAATTCTGAAACACAGGATTAATGTATTGAAAGGAAAATTGATGGTAGTGCATGATTTGCACATTTCTTTGAAAGAGGCAAGTAAAACATCCTCTGAGGCTGTCACTTTTCTTGGACCTTTGTTCAATGTTTGGTCAGGAAGAAGTAGATTAATGGATAAGCTAGATACTGCAATGATGTATAGTGACGAGTTCCCTCCCAAGATCAGTGACACTAAAGACATGGTGGAGGTAACGAAAGCAGCTTATGCATTTTTCACAGGAAAGGATGTGCTTATAAATGAAAAATTGCAGACATTTGGGGAAGGTTATAGTAAATTGGTGCCTTCCATTTATGGTAGTAATGGAGATTTGATCAGTTTCTAATTGGACCAGCGAATTTGATTTGATTCTGGAGCAAGAAGAAATAATCAAGCATATAGATGAACAGGTTGATGTTGATTTCCTTACCAGTATGCTTGATTCATTGTTCAAGGTTGATTTTGACATGCAAAGTTTATTGTTGAGACCAGGGAAGTTATAGATGCCAAATGGACAGATTCAGTTGCAAATTTGGAAGAGGTAAAGGCATTTAGTTGGCCAACAGACAAAGAGGTGTACAGGTGGCAAGCCATGCTAAAGCAAAAGAAGAAATGTCAGGTTGCTACCCAAGATTCCTCACAGTAATTCTAAGCTTGTTGAATCCTCATCTTATAAAAAGATTCCAAGATTAATTTGAGAGGGATTGCCACTTTTTCTTTTTGAGTGGTAGAGAGGGATGGCCAGTTGGCCACTTTTATTGATGTTGAAAACTCTTATATAGTTATAATAGCTCAACGATTCAAGAATTTGATAAGTGCATAGCTGAATCGCATTTTGAATTTACTTTCTGATATCATTATGAATATAATATCAATATCATTTGCAGTTTGAGATCTTCACATAATTGTCTTTGTGTTGAATTTATGTTTTCACTGTGAATTGAATGGTCAAGGGTTTTTCAATTTACATATGAATTTGGGTTGTGTATGTAATGGCATTGTCTTAATATGAATTTGGGTTGTGTCTTATACATAGAAATCTGCAAATGAATCTTATTGAAGTTTATTATCAGGTTGTCTTTGAATTGTAAGTGACTCTATGCCCTAGGATAAGGCACTGGTCTGTTGTCTTGATGTTGACTTGGTGAAGTGACCTTCCAATTATAATAGTTGATTCATTGTGGGTGAATATGTTTTCTTGTTTGGCTTTAAATATGAAATTGTGATTTTTCTATAACATCTATCATGGAATTGGATCCTCAAAAGATATTCCCTTTAATTGAGTTGCATGCATGTTTTACTAATTATGTTGTATTCCTATCTATTGTGGTGTTTTATACTTTCATTCTTAATACACTTATGATTTTATATGCTATGGATGTTTATTTAATATATATGGAGGTGTTCTATGACTATCATTTACATGTTTTCCCTCCTCTATAAAGTTGGCATTTACTCATACCTATAATCCGCCCACCAATTACAATGAGGTGAATCCTTAATATAATTCCAGACTAACAAAAATTTTGCATTCCTAGGCATAATAGGAAGCATTAAATGAAAAATTACATACACCATAACAATGCAACAAATGAAAAAAGTTAAAACTCATGATTCTGACCATTTGAAAGAGATAGAATTATACATCGGAGAGAAATAGATCAAAATTTAATTTCTATTGAATAAAATTACTACTTCCATCGACCATCACAAAATAAATTTATATATCTCCTTCAAGAACCTACACAAAGCTTGACACTAAATGCTTTTCATTTGCTCTATAAATGACTATACAACTTTCTCCCTTCACCTAGATTCTGGAATCACAACTGGAACCAAAAAAGGAACCCCAATGACTAAACAACTTGCAAAACTACTTGAGCCATGCCATTATCACCCTGATGCCTTTGGATGGAATGTGAGATGTTATGTTCTATCCAACATATCATTTCCAAATAGAGGAGGAAGCCTTCATGCCTAGGAATAGAGAAAATGGAAAGAGGAGCTTGAGCCTTCATGCCCACGATCATGGAAAGTGGAGAAAGGAGCTTTAGGGTAAATGTAATATGTTGGGGAGGGGTTGCGGTTTCCATGTCATCACAAAGATGAGTGGCTACCACTACCCACCCAAACAAATCCTTCTTTCATTCCTTTGCGGGCTCCTTCTTCAAACCCCCTGCCATCCTATGGTAGAGTAGAAGCAAAGGATGTGCCATGCTTGGCCTTTCTTGACAAGAAAAGGATTTCACACCCCCTTTGGAAATCCTTCTCACTTTCAGAACCCCTCTGACAATAAAAAAACTCACACAAAAGAAAACAAAAAAACACCCATCCGGTATCATAGAGCACAAAACAACTCCATGCACGATCCTGCTCAAACATCATCTTCCTTTCTGAGGAAAAAAACACTCTCAGAAAATGAAAAAGTTTTCTTTTCTCTTCTACCAATTAAGTCACCACTCCATTGTATTTATAACCTTTTAACACTTCATTTGTTGATGCTCATTCACGTAAAAACTCATCATTTTGGTGTTTTTCAACATGACTGTAGACTCTAGAAGTCATGCCTATCAAATCCACTGCATCTTGCTAAGGTCATCTATTGTGAACAATTTTGTTCTAATTTTATTCCTCCTTGATTGGACAAATTCCTGCTTCAGAATCCCTGACAACAAGCAACCTGAGCTCTTATTTCTCAGAGAAATCCATGATCTCCCATCTCTAACTCAGAATCTATCCAATCATTTTATGCCTTTGAAACCGTCGTCCTTGCTTGTCTAATCAACCTCGACTCAGGAGAAACCTTCAAACTACTCCCTCAGGAATGAGTCAGCATCCAAGCCTTAAAAATTCCTCGTACATATTAGCTTGCCACCAGAGTTGTTGCTAGCTCTCATGTTTGTTTAATGTTAGCAATTTTAGGTTGCGAGCTAGCGACCAGATAGTTTGTGGTTAAGTTTTATGGTTATCGCTAGCTTGCAAGGTAAAATGTTTGAAGACGTGATCAAGTCGTGAGCTAGCAACAAGTTGGTTTGGGTTTACATCGCGAGGTCTCTAGCTTTTTGGGTGTTAGAGTTTTATGTTACTGAGCTGGAGATTGTTAGTGAAATTGCTTTGGTCGTGAGGTCTCGAATTGGTCTGATGTCATACATTATAGCCACGAGAGTTAGTGAGTAACTCATTTCATACAGTTGTTGCTAGCTCTCATGTTTGTTTAATGGTAGCATTTTTAGGTCGCGAGCTAGTGACTAGACAGTTTGTGGTTAAGTTTTATGGTTATTGCAAGCTCACAAAGTTAAATATCTGAAGACCTGATCAAGCCGCGAGCTTGCAAGTGAAGTGCTAGCGGTTAAGAGATAAACAACTGTATGTTGGTGAGTACGCAACAAGGGTTAAAGTTACCACTATCTCCAAGTCGTTGTGGTGATTAGGACTTAACATTTTGTGGTCGAGAATTAGCGAGTGGCAGTTTAGTTCCCTCAGTTGCTAGATCTCGAGGTTATGAAGGCTTAGCATTTTCAGCTTGCGAGTTGGAGATAGAGTCATAAGGGCTTGTTGCTAGCTCGCGAGATTTTCTAATGGGTAGTCTTTCAGGCAGAGAGTTGACAACTGTGTGCCATGTGTTTTTAATGACTTAATATCTTGAAATCGCCAATATTTTTTTTTATGGTTTGAAAATAGCTTGAAATTGCCAATATTTTATTTTTATGGTTTGAAAATAGGTTGAAATCGCCAATATTTTTTTTAATGGTTTGTAAATAGGTTGAAATTGCCAATGCAAATATTTTTCTGGTTTTAAAAACATTACAATTCGCCCATGCAAATAATTTTTGGGTTTTAAAAACATTACAATTCGCTAGGATTTTTCACAAACTTTGAGTGATCATGGCTAATTCGCCAATGAAGATTATTATTTTTCTCCGTAAACCACAAAAATTCACTAGTAAAATTAAAATTTTCCTTGGGAATTATACAGCTTTCGCCAGGTTTTTACACCTTGTCCAAGGGGGGGGTTCTTAAAGTTTTCCCTGCCTCCAAGTACTGCAAATGGAAGTGAACTTGGCCAAGGTTATTTTAGGCCGACTTCTTTCAATAGGTTCAATCAGTTGCAAAATCTTGAGGAAGGGTATTTAAAACCAGATCCCCGAGCTTGTCGTTCTTCAGAAAATAATAGTAGAAACAAAATTAAAAACCCTAGCAGGATGGTAGAATCTCAATCTACACTTAGAGCTACTTTAAAGGGAAAGGCTACAATACTACCTCCCAAACCTTCACCGATGGTTTTGGGTCCAATTAGGGATCCCAACTCAGATATGGCTAATGTTTTAGAGATCAATGAGAATCTGGCTAAGCAGATTCAACAATCTTGCAAGGCCTTCGGTGTTTTTGCGAGATGGCAGGGACTCGGAATCACATCGGAGGTTCTTGTTGATTGGTTCTTGTCGACTTTCAATTAGATAGTAAGTATTGCTATCCCATGCGAAGGTTTTTTGTATATACATTGTGGTAATTCAAAACACAAGGAGGAATTCTTAACAAGTAAATCTCCTACTTTTAGAGGTTTTGAATTTTGTTTTTTATATTGGATTCCAAATTTTAACCCTAATAACATGCAATCTCTTAAGATAGATAGACCGATATTGTTTCCTAACCTACCAGTCAAATTAATGGACATTGAAATTATTAGGAAAATTGGTAATCACATTGGCAAATTTGTAGAAACTTGTGATAAATATAGGAAGTATGTGAATTATGTGATAATAATTAATATGGAAATTAGTATTAAAACCTTAAAACCTATTGAGATTAAATCAGGGGTGTCTTCCTTCCTTATCTATCCAAAATTCTTCAAAGGGATTCTCAACCTAGACCCTACTTTGCCCCCAGTTCCGCCTTCTCAACTGAGTTCCAGTAGGCTCCCTAGGCCCATCATTAGTTTCAATCTAGAAAAGGGAGGGTTTGTGGTTGAGACAAGCCCTTTTCCATCTAGGCAAATTGAGGATCCTAAGGATGTTGAGGATATTGAAGAAGGTGAATTTATCATTAACAAGGGATAGGAAGAGCGGGTGACCCCTTCCTCCCCTAGCCTTTGGGCAAAGCCCCTGATGGACTCTCCAAGAGCTTCTGCTGAGTTGAGGACCCCCCGCATCTCGAAGAAAAATCCCTAACCTAAATCTACTGAGGAGAAGGGTGGGGAATTTGATGATCTCCCTCTTCCCTCTGATCAAGCCATAAGAGTGGTGGATTGTAACAATCACATAGGCTCTCCCTTTAGGAAAGCTTTCTCTACTAACGTGGAGAGGGTAGGCCAGTCGGTTCAGGATGAGGATCCTGGTCACAAAGAGGATGAATTCAATTGCATTATTAACTATCTCTGTGACTCAGTCACCAAGGAGATCATGAATAAAATGTTGGATGAAATAATTGACAAAGATGAGATGTATCTTCAAAAAAAACTATTAGGTAAAGAAATTCTAGCCTCCTCACCTCCCCCAATGGCCTCAAATATAGAAGAACTTCTTGTAGATCTGAATAATAAGGAAAATGAAACTTTAGGTATCAAACTTTGGGCATTGGATAAATCTACCCCGGACTATACTAAGCTCTTCAAAAAGAGGGGTAGGAAATCCCTATTGGAGCTTCAAGCCAATGATGGCTCTACGGAAGGTCAATTTAAACTCAAGGACATGTTTTATGCTGGGAAGGGGAAGCTCCTTCTGAAGGGCTGATGAAGATCATTTCATGGAATGTTAGGGGCTTAAATGACCCTAACAAGCAGAGCTTAGTCAAACATTGTCTATCCTCCTTCAACCCTGAATTAGTCTTACTTCAAGAGACTAAATTGGGAGATGCAGACTTAGCTTCCTTTAGCAAATGTTTAGGCTTTAGGTAGATTTTAGGAACCCCAGGTATTGGGGCCTCCGAAGGTCTATCTATCATATGGGATCCTTGAAGTATCCTTCTTTCTCCTCTAGTATCAAATCTTAACTGGATGAGTGGGAGAGTAACTTGTCTCAAGAATAATTTAGAATTTATCATTGTAAATATTTGCGGGCCGATCCTTAATGATGATAAAAAAAGAGTCTGGGAGGAAATTGAGAATTTCACGAACTCCCTCAGCCAGGTATGTTTTATAGGAGGGGATTTTAATGCAATTTTGCATCATCATGAGAAGTAGGGAGGCTTAGGCATTAATGTTAAGGCCTCTTTGGGCTTCACTGATTGATTCCATAGGAGCGGTATGTTAGAGATAAATATGGTCAAGCGTGCCTTTACTTGGAATAACCGTAGGCTAGGATTTAGAAACATTGTAGAGAAACTGGACAAGTTCCTTGTTTTGGGAAGTCTTATCAACTTTCCCTTCACCCTAGAAGCCTCAATTTTACCTTTTTTAGGATCGGACCACTTCCCCATTTAACTAGATTTTCAAGGGGAATATAGCCCTAGGAGATGTCCTTTTAAGTTTGAAAATATGTGGCTTAAAGATGATCATATCCTGGAGCTCCTTAAAGAATGGTGGAATGGGGCCATGATCTCTGGATCTAGGATTTTTAAGGTTGTTAACAAACTTAAGATAATCAAGCAGAATCTTATTCAATGGAATAGGGAGCGCTTTGGCAATATCTTCGATAACAAAGCTAAGGTGGAAGCTGAGCTAGCAGAAGTTAATGAGCAAGTGATTAAATTTGGTATGGATGAGTCTTTGTTTCTCAAAGAGAAGAAACTTATGGCAGATCATGAATCTATTCTCTCCAAAGAAGAAGTGTAGTCACACAAATCTGTCCAGCTTAATTAAATAAATATTCACTATTTATTTGATTAAAAATCCACTAGCCATCAGTTAATTAAATAAATATTTAATTAATTCATCTCCAAACATTCTCCTATTAATTAAATAAATTATTCAATTTATTTTAATTAATTCATTAAACCAAATTCACAATCAATTAAATGAATAAAATCTATTTATTTAATTAAAATCCCCTTTTCCTCTTTTAAATAAATTAAATAAAAACATTTATTTAAATCATTATCCCCCCCACTTGCATTTTCCTACAAACACAACTTGCACACATTTATTGAAATAAATGAAATTTTATTTTAATAAAATCCTATTTTCCCTCACCCACCAAATCCAATTGCATTCCTAAATCTCCTTCTAGATTCTTCTAACCCCTTCCTAATTAGCCTAATCCATCCCCTAATTATTGTCACATTCCTAAGCAAAATGGAGTCGCTTCTCAAAGACTTCAAAAGTCTTTGAAAAGCATTTAATGCTTTGTGTGTTCAACAAATTAACCCCCAAAGTCTTCCAAGACCACTAATGGCTCTTACATGACCATTTATGGCTCTTACATAACCATTTATGGTTATTTCAAACTTGTCTCCCCAAACATTTATTGCTTTGACCATGTTTATCCCTTTTTACATTTGCACAAGAGTTTATCCATTGGATAAAAGCTTTATTCTTTGAATAAAGAGTTTATTCATTCAACTAAGCTTGACTTTAACTCCCAAGGTCATATCAAGCAATTAATGCTTATTCCCTCCCCTCTTAACCTATCTCACATTGACACTTGTCATCCTGGGATTGGGTTGAAAACCCTCACATGGATTGAAAATCATTCAATCCCGACCCTTGTTGAGATTGCTCAATCTCAACCATCCATTGCTCCATTTTTCCTATAAATACAGCCCATTTCTTCATAATCTAGATCCTGAAAACTTGTATGCATTTAACCTATAGGCATTTTAGAGTGCATTTAGCATAGCAAACTAAAGTCTTGTTATTTTGGTTAAAAATCAATCATTTTAATAGCATCTAGTATTTTAGCTTTTCATTTTACATATAGAGCAAAATACTAAAATCTCAATCCTCCATAAGCATCCATAGTGCAAAAAGTTGCTGAGAGCTACACTATTTTGGAACTTGGAGAGGAGAGGAGCAAGGGAGAAGGAGCTAAGAGCATGCTAAGAGGCATTTGGAGATGCCTTATTATCTTTGTTTCATTTGTTAGATATATTAGCATGATTTTAGTATCTCTTTTGATATGCCCGTTTAGATTAGTTTTTGATTAACTAACACTAGTGATTTCTTTTGTCTTGTGTTGTTTGTCATTTGCTAACCTTGTCCATTTCGCAGTGCATCAAGAAGTCTTCTAGAAACAAAAACCTAGAGAGTCCTGGTTGGAGGCGGGCGATAAGAATACCAATTTTTTTCACAATAGTGTAAGAATGAGAAGAGTCAGAAACCATATCTCGAGAATTAAGGATAGTAATGGCTCTGAGGTGGTTAATCCTATTACCATTGTGAAAGAGGTTGTTGATCTCTTTACCCTTATCCTAACCTCAGATTGGAGTCCTCATAACTCATCCTAGGACATGTCTATCAAGAGTATCCCTAGGCTTTTGAATAAGGAACATTCGGATGCTCTTAATGCCAAATTTTCTCTAGCAAAAGTTGAAGCTATTCTTAAGCAGATGAGCCCAGATAAATCCCCTAGGTTGGATGGCTTTCCAACTAGCTTCTTCCAAGTATGTTGGCCCTTTCTCAGTGAGGAAGTTATGACAGCTCTAGAAGGGATGAGAAACTCAGGCAACATCCTCAAGAAAATCAACAACACCTTTTTGGCCCTTATCCCTAAAAATGACAAATCAGAATGTTTTGATGAGTTCTGACCTATATCCCTCTGCAATATGATTTACAAAATTTTCTCCAAAACTTTAGCTTACAGGCTTCAAAAACTCCTCCCCTTGTTGATCAGTGAGGAGTAGACAGGATTTGTCCCTGGGAGATCCATTTATGATGGTTTCATTATAGCTCAGGAAGCTATCCACTCGGTATAGAAAAATGGGATCCCTAGTATGCTCCTAAAATTAGATATCAGAAAAGCTTATGATAAGGTGAACTGGAGATTTCTATTTAGATGCTTAGAAGCCTTTGGCTTTCCAGCTTCATGGATCAACTTGATTTTTGAATGTATATCTATGCCTAAATTCTCTATTTTGGTTAATGGTACCCTAGAAGTTTTTTTTAACTCTTCTAGAGGTTTGAGGCAGGGCGATCTCCTCTCTCCTTTTCTCTTTATTCTTATGGCTGAAGCACTGGGTAGATCAATCTCCAGAGCTAGGGAGGCTAGTCTATTGTCGGGGATTAGAATTACTAGTAACCTAGATCCTATAACACATCAGCAATTTGTATATGATACTATGCTCTATGGATGTAGCAATCTTAGTGAGGCCCAAGCATTCAAGCTTATCTTGGATTCTTACTCTAAGTCCTTTGGTCAAGAAATTAATCCGGCTAAATCTGTAGTCTTCTTTTTTAATACTCAAGCTATTGTTCAAACGAGCATATGTAGTATTCTAAATTTTAATCTAGGCAGCCTCCCTTGTAAATATGTTGGACTACCCTTGGATAAGGGTTCGGGGTCTTCTAATCTGTGGTCTGGATTAGTTGATAAGATCAAAAGTAAGAAAGGTAGATGGTTATCCTCTACGGGCAAAGCTACATTGGTTAAATCGATTCTAGTAGCCATTTCGATCTATCAGTTATCATGTTTTAGCATACCTCAGTCTATTAAGGAAGCGTTAAATAGACATCTTAGATCCTTCTTCTAGCAAGGGACGAAAGCTAAGAAATGTATCTCCCTATTGGCCTGGGACAAGATATGTAGGCCCAAGTCTGCAGGGGGTTTGGGGCTTAAGGATATTAAAGTTCAAAGCAGGGCATTAGGAGCTAAATTAGTATGGAAAATGTTTAAGTCTTCTCATCTAAAATGGGCTCAAATCCTCTTTCACAAGTATCTTCAAGGTAGAGACCATTTAAGCCTCTTCAGAGATCCCTCTCCACTGAGAGGCTCCCGTATTTGGAACTTTATGATGGATTGCATGAATATCATCTCAAACAAACTAACTTGGAATCTGGGTAAGGGTGATAAAGCCCTCTTCTGGTCAAACTCTTGGGGGGGGTTTCCAGTCCTTCAGTATCAGGCTAATTTGGAGTCTTTCAAAGCAACGCTTATATCCAGTTGGGGTAGGTATGTTAAGGACTATATTTCACCCTTAGAGAGTGAATTAGCTAAGGGCTGGTCTTAGAAATCCCTCGATCAGGTTAATATACCGGCTAATGAAAAAACTCTGCTCTAGGATATTTTGGAGCATAGGATGGTCACTTTCAATTTAGGGCATGATTCTTTGATCTGGGATGGTTCAAAATCAGGGGAATATTCCTCCAAAGATGGTTATAATGCTCTCCTTAAGAAAGAGCTTTCTTCAACCACCTCGATCCCTTCAGCATTATGCTGGGACAAGAGGTGTCTTCCTAAGGCTGGGGTCTTCTCTTGGCTGGCCCTCCAAGGAAAGATTCTCACAACATATAAGTTTAAAAGGATGGGCTTAGAAGGTCCTAGTAGATACCCTTTGTGTGAAGGGGCAGATGAAGATACATATCACATCCTTCTTAATTGCAGCTATGCATCTAAATGTTGGCTATGGTTGTGCAATAAATTAGGATGGTCCTCTGCCCTTCCTCACTCCATCTTATGAATGTTTTAAGCATGGAAAGTTAGAGAGGGTGGTGGGCAACATTGATGAAGAGCTCATAGTTCCAAAGCCTCGTGATTACGATATCCTTGTCAGGATGAATAATCTAGTGCTACGATTCCCCATTCTGGCTATAGAGCATCCTTAGGATTTTGAAGCTTATAGCCCAATTAGGAGAAGGGATTTCTTCTTTCTTTTATGGCTCTTGCAAGTTAGAAAGCCTCTGCATGACAAATGGTTTATTAAATATCTCGAAGCTGATAACATTATAGTGATCTCGGATGAGGTGCCAATTCCTCCCTCTCCTACCTCCCCCTCTTCAGTAAAGCCAGACAGCTCGAGAACCATGGACCCTCATAGGTAGGGAAGGAAAGGATGAGGCTTCAACCGTAGGAGGGCCCTTTTCACGTTTATGGTTCCTTGTCTTTCTGAAAGTTGGATTGGTAGCTAGGTATTTATCTCGAGTTTGTTAGGACCTGGAGGCAACTAAGAGGGGGGGTGAATCAGTTGTCAAATAATTTCATCCAAATAAAACTTAATCAAACTTGATACTTAATACCGGTAAGCCAAACTTAATGTCGGTTAATAGATTAATAGTTAATATCAATACCAGTGAAACTTAATGCATGAAACAGACAAAGAAATAACATCCACAACACATAACATAGAGATTTGTATGTGGAAACCCTCTAAGGGGAAAAACTACGGTGGGAAACCTTAACCATAATCAGATGATACTACTATAGATTATATGTGTGTATAAATGGAGTCTGCACATGCAGAAAGACCAACTGCCTAGAGCTCACTGCTCAATCACAAGATGGGAGTCACACTAACTACAATTGGATGATTAAATCCAATGATAATGTACTACTCAAAGTAGCATCTTCTATGCTAGATTCAATACCAGTTAAGCTCTGATAATCTCCTTCAAAACTTCCTTGAATCTTCAAATGATGTTTGCGTGAGTATCTCTACTTATATTTGCATATACCGAATATCACAGCCTTACCATACCATTTATATCCCATATCATAATCTCACAAATTAGATCTTACATATATACCAAAACCTAAGACTAAATGTGTAGGTCGGGTCACTAAGAATATTATAATAAAATCAATTATAAATAAGTCAAGATACGATCCATCATGTCGACTCAACAACAATACCAATTGATTAAATCATCTCCATAACGTGTCGTGCTGATCTGGAATAGATAACGCATGTCGGTCCATAACCTAGACCAATTTGTCGGTAACAATAAATATGTCAGGCCGATTAGACCAATAACAAAAATACCAAAACTAGGTGTCCAAACCATGTCTTCAACATAATCAAGTGATCTCCAGATGATAACAAATCACCCTTAGTGCCAGATAACAATATAACCTATTGGTGAACCAAATACTGGTGACTGTGCACAAGTCACTGAACTTGCCGGTGAACATAATCAAAGATCTCCAGAAGGATAAGTGTTGATAAGTGTTGACATCAACGACAAAACCAATGCAACATATCCATAATACCAACAATCTTCCCCTTTGGCATTGATGGCAACACAAGATGGAAAAACCATCTAAGTGCCAAAGCAGAAATGCCAAAAACCAAAAACCAATAATCTCCAGAATAGATCAATACCAAGAATCAAAATACACATGCAAAGAGTAAAGAACTCTCCCCAATGAATAATCTCCCAAAGGATAAATAGATAGCTCTCCCCCTTTGACATCAAATGCCAAAGCAATATAAATACTAGATACAACCAATTCATAGAACCAATTAAATACCAACCACTCCCCCTGAGAAGTAGCTCTCCTCCATCAAAGCCGGAAAAAGGTTTCTCTATAAATTCTGTCAGTTTGATGCCAAGCATCAACTATCTAAGTCTCTATTGGTGAGGATATAACCCCAAGCTGCTCTTTGAGATATTCAAGAGTTTCCTTAGGCAAAAGCTTAGTAAAGATATCTGCAATCTTCTCTTTAGTATTCACATAAACCAATCTCACTTCTTTTGCTTCAACATTTTCTTTCAAAAAAATTATATTTGATTGAAACATGTTTAGTTTTGGAGTGAAATACCAGATTATTAGATATATCAATTGCTGTTGAGTTATCACAATAAATGATTATAGGTTCTTTGCATTTTACCTTTATGTCCTTCAACATTTTCTTAATCCATAATACCTGAGTACAATTAGTTGTTGTTGCAACATATTCTGATTCTATTGATGATAATGATGTACAACTCTGTTTCTTGCTCAACCATGAAATCTATCTGCTACTAAGAAAGAATGTCCCACCGGTGGTGCTCTTTCTATCATCTACATCTCCTGCCCAATTACCATCAGTGTATGCACATAAATAAAAAATTTCATCTTTAGGATACTATAAACCAAGATTTGTTGTGCCTTGTAAATACCGGAAAATCCTTTTCATTGTTGATTCATGATTTTCTTTAGGATTACTCTGAAATCTTGAAACAATACACACTGCATCCATTATATCAGGTCTTGTTTGTTTCAAATATAATAAACCTCCAATCATAGATTTGTATCTTGTCAGATTAACAGGAGTTGAATCATCCTTCAATGATAGTTTATCAGTTGTAGTCATAGGAGTACTTACCGGTTTAGAGTTTTCCATACCAAATTTCTTCAGTAATTCCTTCAATTATTTTGATTGACATAAGAATATACATTTATCAATCTGTGAAATCTACAATCCTAAAAATAATTTTATCTCCCCAATCATAGACATTTCAAATTCTTCCTGCATCTTATTAGAAAATTCTTTACACAAACCATCTTCTCCTCCAAAAATGATATCATCAACAAAAACTTGAATAACCAAGATGTCTTCATTATTTACTTTGAAATATAAGTTGTTGTCAGCATTACCTTTAGTGTGGCCAAGCTTCAAAAGATATTTGTCTAATATAGCATATCCAGCTCTAGGAGCTTACTTTAATCCATATGAAGCTTTTCTTAATCTACAAACCATATCTTTATCTTTTGTCAATGAAAATCCATCAGGTTGTTCAATGTAAACTTCTTCTTTGAGATCACCATTTAGAAATGCACATTTAACATCCATTTGATATACTTTATAGTTTTTGTGTGCTACAAATGCAAGAAATAATCTGATTGCCTCAATTCTAGCTACTAGTGCAAAGGTTTCATTGCAATCAATTCCCTCTTTCTATGAGTAGCCTTTACACACTAATCTTTCTTTGTTTCTAATTACCTTACCATCTTCATTAAGTTTGTTTCTGAATACCCATTTAGTTCCAATTACATTTTTATTTTTAAGTCCGGGAACTAATGTCCATGTATTGTTCTTTTCAATTTGTTCTAATTCATCTTCCATAGCTTTAATCCAATGTTTATCTTCACATGCCTCAATAATAGATGCTAGTTCAATTTGAGAAATTAAACATACCTCTTAATTTGCCAGTCTTCCTCTTGTCATAACTCCTTGATATTTATTCCCAATTATCTGGCTTTCAGAGTGATTCAGTCTTACATACCTAGGTGTGTTCACTTGTTGTTGTTCATCAGTCACTGTGGAATTCTCTGATGATGTTGGTGTGACTGGATCAACATCCTGTACTAGTGCACTCTATATAGGTTCAATTGTGATTATTTCAATTGTCGGTTTAGAATCCATAGACCTTGAATTTCTTCTAAAGTGTTCATCTATCTTCACATTTGCACTCTCAATGATTTTCTGCAATCTTTTATTAAAACATCTATATGCTTTGCTCTTAGATGAATAACCAAGAAATATTCCTTCATCACTTCTAGGATCAAATTTACCAATATACTCATCTTTCCTAATGTAACATTTGCTTCCAAATATTCTGAAGTACTTAAGAGTGAGAATATTACCAAACCATAATTCATAGGGTGTCTTACCGGTTTCACCTTTGATGTGAACAGTGTTGAAAGTGTAAATTGTTGTATTCACTGCTTCTCTCCAATACACATGAGGTAGATTTTCTTTTGATATCATGCTTCTAGCTACATCTAGAATAGTTTTGTTCTTCCTTTCCACAACTCCATTTTGCTGAGGTGTCTGGGGTGTTGATAGTTGTCTTCTAATCCCATTCACTTCACAAAATTTATTGAACTCCTTAGATGTAAATTCACCTCATTGATCTGATCTCGAACATTTGATTTTCTTACCAATTTCATTCTCTACAAGTGCCTTGAATAATTTGAATTTCCCAAAAGCTTCTGATTTCTCCCTGAGAAAAGTAACCCAACACACTCTAGAATAATCATCAATAATTAGTATAAAGTATCTATCTCCCTATAGACTTCTTGTTCTTGCCAGACCACATAAGTCAATATGAATTAAATCAAGAACATCATTTGTTTTCTCATAAATACTTTTGAGATTTGTTCTAACTTCCTTTCCCATTTGACATTCCTTACATACCGGATTATGAGGTTTTACAATCTTAGGTAAATCCCTTACTGCCTTAGATGAAATAATCTTTACAATGCAATCAAAATTCACATGATAGAGTCTTTTATGCCATAACCAACTTTCATCAATTTGTGCAATCAAGCATGTATTTTCGTTGTTATTCAAATGAAAGATATTACTTCTAATCTAATTACCAATTGCAATCTCCAAACCAGTTCTATTCATGATTTTTCATTTACCATTCTTGACTTGTAGCTGAAATCCCTTTTGAACTAATTGACCAACACTCAAAAGATTATGCTTCAAACCTTCAACATAATAAACATTGTTATTATTTTGCTTACCATCAAAAGATATAGTGCCTTTTCCTCTGATCAAACAAGCTTTGTCATCTCCAAATCTTAATAGACCTCCATTGTATTCCTGAAAAGATAGAATTTACTTTTATCACCAGTCATATGATGTGAACATCCGGAATTTATAATCCATTCATCCTTTTCTTCAATTTTAGCTGCCAGGGCCTGTTCTACCGGTGGAATAGTAGGTGTTAGTTGATCTTTTGTTATTGCAACAAAAGCCCATCCATTGTTTGTCAATTCTTCATCAGAATCATCAGCATAGTAACATGATTTGTTTCTATTCTCCTTAAATCTGTATCTTTGATATTCAGGGTTAGGCTTATACATTCTTTTAGCTTCTTCTCTCAATCTTGCATGTCTGTCAGGACATCTAGATGCCATACGACCAACTTTATTGTAGTTAAAACATTTAAATGGTTCTTTACCTCCATACTTAGTTCCAATAGGACCTTTAGGCATTTTCCTTACAAATAGTGCTTCAAGTTCTTTCAGTTCTTCATTTTCCCTCCTGATGTCTTCAAGTTCTCTTGCATAAAGTGCTTTCCAATCAGATTTATTAGTTGATAATGAAGATGCTATAGATGATGATGCTTTGAAGGCTAAATCTATTTTAATTGTAGCAACAGGACCAAATTCCTCAAGCTCAAATGTTGAAAGTTTTCCAACCACAGTATCTCTAGATACTGATATATTAGGCATAGTTCTCAACTCATTAATAGCAGTTACTTTCATTTTGTATGTCGGTGGCAATTCTCTTATAACTTTAGAAACAATTTCATCTTCACTTAAGGAGCCTCCACAACATTGTATACCCAAAACAATTTCATGAACCCTTTCCATAAAAGAAAAAATTATTTCATCTTCTTCCATTTTCAAATTTTCATACCTGGCCCAGAAGCATTCCAGTTTTACAATTTTGACAGTGGTATCTCCTTCATTCAATGTCTCTAATTTATCCCAAATAGATTTAGCAGTAGATCGGTCTGATAATCCCATGCTTTGTTGATCTGACAAGGCGCTCAAAAGTTCTTCTCTTGCTTTGCAATCATTCTCTTAATCCTTACTCAATGTAGGTGGATTAGGTTGACCTAGTCTAGGACCAACATACCCATTTTGTGTAACATCCCATATGTCTTTTCCAATGCAATTCAAATGTGTCTCCATTCTGATCTTCCATATACCATAGTTCATTCCATCAAGTTTCGGACTGTCCTTCCTGAAATAGCTAGTTGCCAAAGAATCTCCTCAAGTTATTAAACTTCTACAAAAAGAGGACTTGGCTCTGATACCAATTGTTAGGACTCGAAGGCAACTGAGAGGGGGGGTGAATCAGTTGTCAAATAATTTCATCCAAATGTAACTTAATCAAACTTGATACTTAATACCGGTAAACCAAACTTAATGTTGGTTAACAGATTAACAATTAATATCAATACCAGTGAAACTTAATGCATGAAACAGAAAGAGAAGCAACATCCACAACACATAAAACAAAGATTTATACATGGAAACCCTGTAAGGGGAAAAACCATGGTGGGAAACCTTACCCACAATCAGATGATACTACTGCAGATAGTATGTGTGTACAAATGGAGTCTGCACATGCAGAAAGGCCAACTGTCTAGAGCTCACTGCTGAATCACAAGATGGGAGTCACACTAACTACAATTGGATGATTAAATCCAATGATAATGTACTACTCAAAGTAGCATCTTCTATGTTGGATTCAGTACCAGTTAAGCTCTGATAATCTCCTTCAAACCTTCCTTGAATCTTCAAATGATGTCTACGTGAGTAGCTCTTCTTATATTCACATATACCAAATATCATAACCTTACCATACCATATTACATCCCATATCATAATCTCACAAATGGGATCTTACATATATACCAAAACCTAAGGAGAAATGTGTAGGTCGGGTCACTAAGAATATTACAATAAAATCAATTAAAAATAAGACAAGATGCAATACATCATGTCAACTCAACAACAATACCAATTGATTAAATCATCTCCATAATGTGTCATGCTGATTTGGAATAGATAATGCATGCCAGTCCATAACCTAGACCAATTTGCCGGTAACAACAAATATGTTAGGCTGATTAGACCAATAACCAAAATACCAAAACCAGGTGTCCAAACCATGTCTTCGCAGTAATCAAGTGATTTCCATATGATAACAAGTCATCCTTAGTGCCGGTGAACCAAATACCGGTGACTGTGCATAAGTCACTGAACTTGCCAGTGAACATAATCAAAGATCTCCAAGAAGGATAAGTGTTGATAAGTGTTGAAATCAATGACAAAACCAATGCAACATATCCATAATACCAACAGGGTTTTCTGTCTAACTTTCATCTTATTTTAAACTTATATTAAAGACTTATGGATGCTTAGTTAATATATGGAATCTTTTTTGTGTTTTAAAACTGGTGGACTTTTTAGAAGCTATTGTCTGATCAAGTCTTCTTGATTTTCATATCCACTAGCATTTCTATAAAGAGTTAGGTGATTTTTAGACCCTCCTGGCGACAAATTGTGATAAAGATGTAGGCAGTACTTTGGATTTGAACTTAATTCTTTTCAATTCTATAAGCTAATGACCTTTAGCATTTGTTCTGGTATAAGCGTGGCATTATGGATGGGGTTTTATTTATTGACTAACATTTTTTGTAGTAATATGTTATATGGCAGGGCTAAAGGTTTCTTGCAGGTATTGTCACGGCAAGATTAAGGGCTCGATACCCTAGAGGGAAGTTGACATTAATAATCATATGTGTTGTTATGTTTCAAGTTGTTGTCAAATTTTTAAAACAATAATTTTAAACATTCTAACGATGATCTTGGTTGAAAGGCGTGATAAGGTTCTTATGTAGAATAGTGGACTGGTCTGTTCTAAATCTGGGAAGACAAGAACTCAGGTTAGAGCTATGTTTGGAGCATGATCGAGGACATCATTATCAAGGAAGGGTCAAATCGCAGCGCATAGGAAATCTTGGATGATCTTTAAGTATTCTTTCATATAGATTAACCTAGATGTGAATTATCCAAGGATTCATGTATCATGTTCTTCATTATTAGCTTTCTGTAGCATTAGTTTTCTAATCCATTAATGGATCTGGGCTAGACTAGAGGTTTTCTTCTCTCTATTCTTTCCTACCGGTGCCCACACTAAATGGAGGTGTAATTATCTTTTTTTTAAATTAATAAAATCTCTCTAGCTTTGGCCTTTTACTGATAAAAAAACAATATTGATAGTACAAACAACAATAAGACTAATTGAGAAATAAATTGAATATTAAGAAAAAAAAATTATTATTAAATTAATCATAAATACAATTAAGTTATTAAATACTTTAAATTTGAAAAATTAAACCTATAATTCAAATAAAATACTAAAAATATAATAAAGTATATTAAAATTGATAAAGTGTAAAATTTAACTTAAGTTATAAGATTTAAAACCATTTTAAAAAAAATATCAAGCCTAAATATTAAGGAAATTGCCACATCAAATTTGAGTTTTGTGCTTGCAAAATGATGCAAACATATTTCAAATTTTGAAAACCATAAAGTCTCAAAAACATTATGTTTAAAGCATATTTTAGTATTAATATTTTTTTAAGTTTTATTAACATATCTTAATATTAGTATTTTTAAAAATATATTCCAAAATGATACAAAATATATTTTAATATTAATATTTTTAAAATTTTATTAATATATATTAATTATTCTCTATAATCATTAATTTAAATTGTTATAATATTATAGTACAATTACATCCAGAATTACATCCAGTTTGATAACTAATTTCAAGATCTTATTTTAGTTCTATTTTTTAATTAATAATGTTCTCACATTATTACTTTAAATGACCACTCTTGTTTCCTTTATTATTTTTGTCTTACTTGTTTTCAAGTATTTATAGTGAATAATCTTTAAAGTATTTAAATAAAAGAATATAAATATCATTCAAGATATAGTGAATGATTTTGAATGATTTCATTTATAGATTGTTAAAAGTATGTAGGATTATTTTATATTTTTATCATGTAGTTATAGTCATATTAATATAACATGTATTACAATAAAATTTAATATCCTTATTTAGTTTTTATTTTAAATTTAATTTTGATAGATTTTTTCAATCGTAAATTCAATTTTAATTATAGATGTTGATATGATCCATCAATAATATCATGATGTCATCATCATCATCAAACTTGTTTAATGAAGGGAGAATAGCATATCTTTATATGTAGAAAAATAGATTTGTTCATCTATTAATGATAGTCAAGAGATTTGCTTTTAGGTTAATGATGTTAGTTGTTTTCATTTATAGGTAGTACATAAGATTATTTCATATTTTTATTATATAGATAGATTCTAATTGTAATTCAATATAAGATGTATTAGAATAAAATTGAATATATTCATTTTGTACTTTTTAGTTTTAAATTTATTTTGTTTAGTTTTCATTTTCAATCTCTATGTAATCAATTATAATATTCTCGATTGTTACAATCTTCTAATAATAATGTAAAAAAATATGATATATATTTCAATATATTATATATTGCAATGAAATTCATTATATTTTTTTTGCTTGCAGTTTTGGATTTAAGTTTAGTGGAAATGATCATCTTTGTTGAGGTTTTAATTATGATATCAACTATTCTTGAGACTATAACTCTTAACTTTTAATAATATTTAATAAAGGGAGAATAAAGTATATTTCTATGTAGGAAAATAAAGAAAGAATAAAAAATATATTTATATATTAGTAATAGGTAATTTATTATTAAGAGATTTATTTTTAGATTAATGAGTTGAATTATCTAATTTATAGGTAGTATATGAGATTATTTCAAATTTCTAATATATGTGTTGTTTGATTATACTTCAAGATAAGGTGTATTAGAATAAAATTAAATTTTCTCTTTGAATTAAAAATTTAATTTGTGAGAGCTTTTTTTTCAATCTATATAGAATTAATTTTAATCATAGGTGTTCATTCAAAATTTCAACAATGTACAAAAATATAAGGTGTGCTTCAATATAATATGTATTAGAATAAGATTAAATATATTTATTTTATTTTCAGTTTTAAATTTAATTTTTTTTTAAATGGATCTAAATGGAATCAATTTTAATATAGATATTGATATAATATTTCAATAATAATGTAAAAGCAATTTGAAAAAAAAATATTATTTGTCTTAACAATAATTTTATGATATTTTTTAAATAATTTATTTAAATATTTAAACATTATAATTGAAAATTTTAAAAACATTAAATGTAATATTATGGTTATAAGTTATTAAATACCATATAAATTTTAATAAATAATATATTTTAATAATAGTATAGCATAAATATTTATAAATGTTTAACATTGTAATAATTATAATCTACAAATTAATTTTTTCTTTTTAATTAATATATTTTTCAAAATCTATATTAAATGATGATAAATTATTTTTTACTTTTTAATTTTGACTATTAAAATAGTATTTATTTTTGAAATTTTAACAATTTTGAAAAACATTGAATCATAATTGAATAGGTTGTGTTTTGTTTAGTGAGTAAAAAATGTGTATTACATTTTCCTTCTTTAAATTTGAGTTCACATTAATTGTATTTAGAGATGTTGATTTAACATTTGATATTGAAAACTTATGTGCAAAAGTTATATAAACATATAAATATATGGTATTCATCCATTCATTCTAGTTCCTAGTAATTTTTACATTTTAGATATCATTCTCTTACAATTTTTAGACACAATTTAAGGCACTTGTGTTTTTTAAATCCAAATGAATGTATATATTTATTTTTAAAAAAGTCAAAAGGAATGCACCCAACTTCTACATAATTTCTAATGCAACCCTTGACAATTCCTTACATTCTACGAAAAATAGTAAATCCTAAAATTACACTTATAGCCTCCAATTTGAACCCCCTCAACATTGGTGTCCACCTTACCATTATTCCCTATCCCAAAATAAGCACTCTATGTAAAATAACAAATTCTATCATAGGTTATTTATGTTTCCAAATTAACTCCCTATATTTTTAGCTCTCATACACATCATAATAATCTATCATAAGACCCCCCTAGAAAAATAGAATACATAAGTTAGCCAAAATAAATTTAAAGATCCTAGAAGAGAAGAAGTAGGCAACTTAGGAACAAGAATGAGTAGAAAATAGGGGAGAGAAAACTCCTACACCTCCGAGGCTAGAAACCCTCCAATAGAAGTGAACCTTAGCTCCTATTGACTTTTATTCTAAATAAAGCCTCACCATCAAAAACCTCAAGGTGATCAGTTGCACCAGTAGTAAAGAATCGCCTAGAAGAATCTAGAGGAGAAACCTTAAATACAAACACAACAAGTGGAGGAGAAAAACCCTCCCTAAAACCAAAATTGCCACTAAGGAAAGAAGCCAAATGTCTCTACCTTACCCTCGAGTGGAGAAAATTTATTAGAGTAATGAAGGCAAGATGTGCCTCATCATCATATTCCTTCGAGTCCTCTAAAGCTCACATGCTCTCACTTGAACTACTTGTTCTCCTCTCATTACTATCACCTTCATTATTTAGGGTTCTTAGCGTAGATCCTATCACATCCATAACACTCTTAATATAGCCCTTTTTGGTAACCAATGTAAAAAATAGAAAATTATTTCATAAAATTGAATCTCGTTAATTTCTGATTGATTGCATGAAAATCATGTAAGGGAAAAAGTAAATAATATTTTTGAATATACTAATTTGAGTTGAGTACATTTAATTTTTAGTATCATTCGATGGGTACCAAATATGGAGACATAGAGAAGGGTAGGTTTCTACTTAAAACCTACATGTCAATAGTTAGTGAAAAAGTTGAGAAATCCAACTTCTCACAACCTAAGATCACCTGTATGCAAGAAAACCTATCACAAGAGAAGAATGGAGACAAAAAACTAGCAATGGCTCTGAAGAAGAAAATTATCATTCAGAGAGGGAATAAAAAAAGAAATACAATACAATCCTTATAAAAGGAGATTTTGAAACCCTAAAAGGTGTGCAACCCTAAATGAGAATGTATTTAATAATTAAAATAATTATTAAATACATACAATGCATAACTAATAGAATATTAAGAAGGAATAAAAGGTGACTTAATTAAACCATTTAATTAACAAGGAAAGCCTCAATGAGACCCCTTAAGGACAAATTCCTTCACCCCAAGCATAGAGCGCAATTGAAGATAGCACGAAGATGCGAAAGGTTTAGTGAAGATGTCAGCAACATGCTCCTCTGTAGGTATGTACTCCAAGATGAGAAAGCCATCCTAAATCAACTGTCTGATGAAGTGCATGTGGATCTCAATGTGCTTAGTCCTTGGATGCTCCACTAGGTTGCGGGAAATATGAATGGCACTCTAATTGTCACACCAAAGAAAAGTGGGACTATCAAAAGGGAACCCAAACTCAGTCATCAACTGTTGAAGCCATAAAACCTACTGACTAGCTAACATAGTTGCTCAGTACTTAGTCTTTGTAGATGATAATGCGATAGCAAACTACTTATTACAAGACCATGTGATAGGGCCAAAACCAAGGCAAAAAACAAAGTCAGAAGTAGACTTTCGATCATGAGAATCACCAACCTAATCTGAGTCAATGAAGACAACAATGTGGGGATCTTGAAGTATAGTGAATGCCAAACTATGTAGTGCCCTGAATGTACCTCAAAATACATTTGGAAACTCGCCAATAGCTCTCCTGAGGATCATGTGAGAACCTAGAGACAAAGCCAACTGGAAATGAAAGATCTAGACATGTGTCAGGTACAACAAACTGCCAACCAACTGCCTATATAAGGTAGAATCCACGGAAGGTGTAGAACAAGTGGCAGATAAAATAACACCTGACTGAAATGGTGTGGTTGTAGGATTGCAAGAAAGCATGTCAAATCTATGAAGCATATCAAAAGCATACTTTTGTTGAAGTATGAAAATCCCATCGGAAGGCTGAATAACCTGTAGGCCCAAAAAATAGTGCAGAAGTCCAAGATATGTCATCTCAAACTACTCCATCAAAGCTCTCTGAATATCCTGAATCAAGGAGGATGGGATACCTATAATAATGATATCATCAACATATAGCACAAGAATAACTATATCATCCCCCTAAAACTGAATATAAACTATGGGATCGAAATGACAATGTATGAAGAGTGTGGAAAGTAAGAAAGAGTCCATCTTCTCATACCAAGCCGAAGGGGCCTGTTTGAGACCATATAATGAACACCAAAGTTTGCAAACCAAAGAAGAATCCTACACAAATTCCTAAAGCTGCTCCATATAGATCTTCTCATGAAGGTCTCCATGCAAGCAGGTACTCTTCACATCCATTTGAAAAACTTTCCATCCCTGTGAAGCTGCAAGTGAAAGTACAAAGCAAATAAAATTCATCTTGGAAATAGGAGAAAATGACTTAGAGTAATCAATACCCTCCACCTCAGAAAATCTCTTTGCAACAAGATGAGCCTTATACTTATTAATAGAACCATCTGCAACATACTTGGTATGTTACACCCACTTGCACCGAACCAACTTTCTCCCTTTCAGAAGAGTACAAAGATCCCAAGTATGATTCTTCATCAAAGAAGAATACTCCTCATCCATGGCCCTATCCTACTCTGGGTGACCCGTCGCCTCTAAAAATTTCAATGGATCATCTGAAATGGCATGACTTAGAAGACTAGAACTAGATGTATGTGCATGAGTACAATGAGAATCTAAAGGATCACCTGCCATAGAACTAGTTGCATCAATTGTAAACCAGGCCCACTTGGGCAAAGGCTAAGCTGCAAGTGGTGGTGGAGATGGTAGACCATCATCTGCATCATCCTCAAGGAATAAGGAATCCTCAAAAGATGGAGAGTGGGGAGGAGGTAGTGAGGGAGAAGTCGATGACGGAGAATCCATCTAAGGACTTGGCGCTCATCAAACTGGACATCCCGCCTAAACAGGACCTCTCTGAAATTGGGATCAAACAACCCATACATCTTAACATCCTCACAATAGCCAACAAATATAAGTGGTCAGCTCTTCCTCTCCGTGGCTTTCCTCTGAGCATCTAGAATAAATCACCAAGCCTCACTACCAAAAACTTGAAATGATGAAACATCAAGCTTGATATGGGACCAAGCCTCCTCAAGAGTCATCTGTCGCAATACCTTATGAGGCATCTAATTCTAAATATAAGTGACACAATTAACTACCCCAACCCAAAAAGAAGGTTGCATAAAACATGACTGAAGCATACAATTGGCCATCTCCTATAGTGTTTTGTTCTTTCTCTCAGCAACACCATTCTGCTGAGTGTGAGGAACTGATAACTGATGCTGCAAACCATGCTCTGTGTAGAAATATGTTAAATCGTGATTCACATACTCTCTCCCGTTATATGTGAGTATCCTCTGGATAGAAAGACTAGACTGCTTCTCTACAAATGTCTTAAAAACTTGAAATGAATTAAAGACATCAGACTTGTACTTAAAAAAGTACACCCATGTACGTTCGGAGAAGTCATCAATGAATGTGAGCATATACTTGGTCCCTGAAAAAGATGGAGTCGGAAATGACATAAGATCACTGTGTACCAAATCCAAGGGTGCCTTAGCACGTGTGGCTCTACCTATAGGAAAAGGATCCCGATGATGTTTTCCAAGCGCACAACCTCGGTATGCACCATCAATACAGGATATCTGAGGGAGCCCAATCACAAGTGTCTGTGTGCTCATCTACTGTAAGTATTTGTAATTGACATGGCCAAAACTGTGATACCCACTTGTAGACACCCAAAATTGTCCAGTCTAATTAAATAAATATTTTATTTATTTAATTATCTGAGTTTAATTCTTCTATTAATTAAATAAATCTTTATTTATTTAATTAATTCATTTATCCTCTTCTAGCCTTATTTCTCATTTAAATAAATACATTTATTTATTTAAATTATCCTTTTTCCTAAATTAAATAAATATCTTATTTATTTAATTGATCTCACTCCTTCTATTAATTAAATGAATCTTTATTTATTTAATTAATTCATTAACCTTTTCTACCTATGACACATGTCATTCATCTCTTAGTTCATACACTACCTACCCCTTTCATTATTTTATTATTTCTTTTACCTACCCTCTAATCATAGCTGACCTCCTTTTACACCTCTCAATCTTATCCCTCCATTTCATATAGTGTCTTCTATATAAGAAGATGCTTCCTTCATTATCAACCCTAATCAATCATTCTAATCAATCTATACCCCCCCGTTGACTACTTGACTACACTACGCTTTTGAACATAGGTGATCCTACTTGCAACCACATTTCCGTTCTTTGTTGAGCTCTTGTGCACATAAAATCTGAGAGCAAATATATCAAGCAAGATCAATGGAGATAGGAAGAATGGAGATCCAAACCCTATTGGACATGTGATGGTATAATCTTTGTGATTTTATTTGATTTGCATTGTCTTAGGTAATCTTCATATGTTATGGTGGATTTTTGTTGTTGATAGGCTAGGGTTTTGTGGTTGAATCTATTTAGTCTTTCAACATTGTTGTTATCCATTTTCACCATATACACCACCTATAACTAGATATGGATGTTATTATATCTTGATGTTACTTTGAGGTTCTTTGCTCAGGTATGATGGAACAAACATTTTTTTTTATGGTTACATCTTAAATATGATTTTGTTGCTCATATAGAATAGTCTTATGTAGAGAATCTTTATACTTAATGCAAAATTAGAAATACAATTTGGTTAGTTG
Source organism: Cryptomeria japonica (assembly GCF_030272615.1). Classification (NCBI taxonomy): domain Eukaryota; kingdom Viridiplantae; phylum Streptophyta; class Pinopsida; order Cupressales; family Cupressaceae; genus Cryptomeria; species Cryptomeria japonica. The sequence goes on along the minus strand of NC_081413.1, from coordinate 610,267,962 downwards.
ATATTCAGTATCAACTCGGTATTAGCAAAGACTTACAAGAGTAAAGTATGGTTATTTTTCCTATAGTGGATGGAGATGCTTTGTTTATATGATGACTAAAAAGCTCATGCTCCTTTGGATAGGATGCTATGTTGTACTAATTATTTTGGCTAAGTGTGATCCTATCTTAGACTTGAGAGAAGTGAGTGGCTAGAATCAAACCTCATGGCGAGAAGGTGAGTACTTTTCTTATTTACCTTTCTCTATTATTTTGGATAGAAGACTAAGAGTAGAAATTAAGTATTATTGTTAATTTATCAAAATATGTGTTGGAATTGACCTTTAATCTTTCTTTAAGACTTTGTTTAAAATGGTTATGGATATTTAGAAGGAAGAGACTTCTATATTTTACACTGGCCAAATAATACCATTGTCCTGGTCCACATTATAAATGTTAATGCAATAAATATCTAAGTACTAACTTTTCTAGAGTTGGGAAGTCTAATGACTTTACAATGATTACTATTAAAACAATTGAGATTGGTATCTATGTTAATATCATTAACAGGAAGGATAATATTAATGAAAATATAGAATGTGAGATGCCCGCCCAATGATGGAAATTACAATATTGCGACTAAGCAAGTGTGGAAACTAAACTAATGATTATAGTCTGAAGGCCTAGTTACCTTTATATGAGTAGTAATTATTTACGAAAAAAGAAAGGGATTATATGACATTGTCATCCATTTTAACTAAGGTTATGATTTAAATAAGTATATCACTTTTCTATATGAAGGTCAGTTGGTTACCTTGTGAGTCCTCATAAAGTATATATATATTCTCAAATACTAAGGAGGTAATAATCACTAATACCACCTCAATATAACAAAATTTATTTTTAACAGTAAGGTTTAAGAGTGGTCTAAGAAGTGCTCATCCCATAAGAATGTAAATCCAAAGTATATTTAGATAAGATATAAATGAACCGATATTGCTGCAATATTAGTATGGTTGGATATTTAAAGTTACATGAGAATGCAAGTACGTGATAATTATGATGGTTTTATTCATATTGCTGTTATGTTGAGCATTCTTCACTCTATTACTTTATTAACGAATGGAATGACATTGTTAAATTTAAACTTATCATATAGGCAAAGTGGAATGGTTTCAATTACATAATAGTTTTATACCTTAATTAGTTTAAAGTTATTTTACATAAGTTACAAGGTTACCATTAGATTTTATATTGGATAATGGATTGACCATTGAGGAGATTGTGGGAGACATTAGATCTTATTAAAAAGAAAAGAAATGGCAAACTTGAAGCTAAGAGTTAGCAAAGTAAAAATAATTATCGGTAGTGAATTTTACCCAATATGTGAATGGTGTGTTAGCAATATGAATTCATAGTTAACTTTGTAGTAATGTATTTGTTATTTAAGGTGAGATGGATGTAGGAGAGAGAATAATACAATGGTAGCTAAGATCATCTTAAATTCATCAATCATGTTGAATAACTAAACATCTAAGATAATAGCCTTGGAAACTAGAGATTTGACCAACATTTGTGTCAACACCGTGTCATGCATTATGTCTTAGATATTATAAATAAAATATAGAATATTTAATAGTTTTCTTTTTGTAACTAATTACCGTTATTATTTCTTATATCTCTTATTTATGAACATCCGTTGTGAATGAAACTTACCATTAATCTTCATAAATCTCTCTTATTGTCACCAAGTTCAAATAGAAATTAAATATAAATAGAAAAATGATTTTAAACAATATTCATTTCAATATATATATATATATAACTAACTCATTCCCCAAATGATATATATTGAATAATATCTTCATACTTGATAGACATGCATTACAATAATAATAAATGAACTCCATAATACATGTATATGAATGATTAATAAGTGAAATTACATTATGTAAGTAAGTTGGGTAGCGGATAAGCGATCTCATCCTCCCTGAATGTCAAGTCAATTTCTCCTAACTGGAGGAAAGACTACACGATATCTAGAACATTACATTAAATGATGAAGGAGAATTAAGTCGTAAGCACCAATTGCCATTATTATTCCATCTACCATGACTCTTAGTCAAGATAGAAGCCATTATATTCGTGGGAATGCAACGCCCATCCATTCTGGAAAATAAATAAAACCTATAAAACCTGCAAGAGACGAAGCTTGCAGAGGCAACTCTTCCACTCAAAGCGATGGCAGAAGCTTGAAATGGAGGACATTAACACATTGACTGGGAGACAATGCTTTGATGAGAGGGATGGCGTGAGTGATGGGGTTTTTACGCTAGCCAATAGCATTTGCTTGAAAGTTTCAAAAAGGAGGGTATGTAAAAATATTCATCCCGGACTTATCTTGCAATGGTCAATTAGGGGAAGAGCACCAGTAGTTGAGGATGTACTAATTGTTGTGAGGGTTGTTGATACCTTTTGTTCCAAAAAATGAACAAATAAAACCTATTGTTTGAAAGAAAAAATATCAATTTTTGTTAGGAAATGTACCAACAGTTGTTAGAAAATGTACCAATAGTTGTTAAGAAATGTACTAATATTGTAAAAAGTAATCAATCATGATGCCATATCAGCGGCACAACTATTGGGGTCTCTTTTGCACGCCTATTGCTCTCACTTTTTTTTTGGGTTGTTTTGGACACCTTGGCAAAAAGCATGCTGATGTGGCATCATATTTGATGATGTGGCCCTGAAACCTTAGTTATAAGCAGGGGACTTGCCAAGTAAGCTGCTGTAAAAAAATCGAAGTGATTTGAAATTTTGTAGAATTTTGAGAAATGCGAAGTTAAGATGTACAACTAATGAATCCTTTCCCCTATTGACTGAGCTTTCAAAAATCCATTTTTGGGGATAGCAGGTGCACATGGTATGGGAGAGGGGAGGGAAGCTGAGTGAAAGCTTCTAAAAGTGTCTGCAAAAAGAAAGCCCACCTTCTTCTCAACCTGGAAGGAGAAATGGTGTTGTTCTGTGCCAATAGTATTTTCTTAAAAGTTAGGGGATCCTTCCCAACGAATCTGTCAGATCAATTCCTGAAAACATTGCCACTCCCTAAGCCCACGTTAAGATAGATTAGATTTCAACGACGAAAACTTTAAAAATATATATATATATATATATATACCCAGCTGGCACAGGTTGTGAGGGCATAGGCAAAGGTTGAGGAATTTGGCTTTACCTGAGCCAATTGCATTCTCTTGGAAGTTGGTAAACCCCTTTTATCAGATCGGTCGGATTCTGCATATTTTACAATTATTTCATTCCAAGAGATAGCGTCTCCCTGGGAAATTCTGCGGCATTCTGCCATATGCTTCAGGTACGTTGCCCATGATTCCACTATTTTCCTGCAAGCATAACAGATCAATTATAATGTCTGGCAATTTTTCTCTAATGTCGTCCATAGCCTATTCAAATTGATTTCATTTTGGTATTTTTCTTTAACATCTCCCTTTTCGAGATATACTTCTGCATTTGCATGAAAGTTTCTATTTAAATTGTTAACAGTATTAATATCGTATTGGTAGTTTCTATATAAACTTGTATTTCTAGATGACAATTTAAGAAACATCTTTGTCAAAATAGAAATGTGGTTGATCCATTGATATTTTCTTATTTTAAAATTAAATTCAATTATCTTCAATTCATTATTAAGGTACTATTGAAAAGAAAAGTTTTTATGGATTTCTTCTAGTTAAAATATGTTGTGGATTACCATAAAAATAATATAATGATAAATAATTTCATTGATTAAGTTTCTATTATTGGATTTCTCATTGTCAATACATTCTAGGTTGGAAATAAAAATATGTTAATTTTAATCAAGAAAGTATATAGATCTATTAAAGTTTCCATACATTTATAATCTTTTTAATTCCTTGAATCAATAACATTCCCTATCGAATTGTACATTTATTTAATATTAATTTTATGATTTGAAGCATGGAGATTATTTAGGAAAAAGTTCTAGAAATACTTAAATACTACTAAAATAATGAAGACTAGTTGATTTAAAAAGCTAAATGTATTTTCTAGTTATAAATGAGTTTAAATTAAAGTTTGTACATATAAATGCGAGACATATTTAGAATAAATAAATATATTAAAAAGAATCATGGGATCTTGAAATCGTGTGATACACCCAAAGGATAAGATAGTGGCTATAAAGTATAAATTATCATCAAGGTTCATTTCTTCCTTCAACTTAAAATCAAGGTATATTTAAGAACCTCTTCAACTCATGATGATGATGTTTTGCAAAGGTGGTCTTGGATGTGCTTTTACTGCCATCCCTCTTTTCTTTAAGCACTTTGGTTAATAAAGGGAATTGAAATGGTGGAAGTGGGATTTTGATATTAACCTATGGTTATCTTCCCATGATTATATTAGGCAGATAGTATTTAATTTAAACTAAAGTCATTTATTGATTTTGTAAAGTATCAATTTACTCAGTAGGTGGGCATAATCTAGTTCCTTCAAATTATTTTGATTTATAAAAGGATATTGACTAAATTATGTGATGCAATCAAATAGATTTTTAATGTGGGGCATATGCAAACATATATTCATATCTATATAACTCATTTAAGTATTTAGCAATGAGGTATTCTTTAATATTGTGTATTTTTCCTTGAGTGTATAATGTGAATAGAGGAAAGATGAGAATAATGTAGGGAGGGTTCACCATGGGTGATCTAAATGATGATCTCTTGCACAAGCTTTATTATTGTTGTACTTTAATGGGGATAAGTTGTTCTTACTTAAATGTTTGGTTACAGGTTGGATGAGAGGGTTGTGTGTGGCATCTTCTTGCTCCAAAATTACTTGAGAGATCCTTTATGTGTTTTTATTAAAAACCTCAGACCTCAATATCATTACTTCACTTAATTATGAAAATTAGGGATGCAATTAAATTGGTGATTGTCATCTTAATGTTTAAAAGAGTCAAGCCTTCTTGGAATGTGTAGGTATAGTATATCCTTAAACAAGATTTTGTCTCTGCTTCACCTAAGTGGGTGGCAGTCGATGAGGAAACTGTCTAGGGAAGTTGACCCTAGAAAGGGTTGCATACCCACTATTATACCATCATATTAGATGGGTTTTAAATTGTTTTTATGAACTACGAGGTCTCTGTGCCTTCACCTAGGCAAGGCCATCTTTGATGAGCCCCCGAGACACTAGGTCTGGCCCTTAGGTCTTGCATGTTTGAGTTTTGATTGATCTCGCCACTCCTTCACAATCTTGTGCATTCTCTATTCATTTGTGCAGATTAGTAAGTGATTGTTGTAAATTGATCCAGTCCAAAGAAATGATTCATGATAATCATGTACCTAACTTTCCTCGTATCTTGTGTTGAATATCTAGACAAATAGACATCTTGCAGGTGCAGGTATAGGAGGTCAGGAAATCACATCATGAAGGAATGCAAGAGAAATTTGGGTAAGGAGGAGGTATATTGTGTTGGGAACTATTTAAAGAAAGCATTAAGTCAATGTTTACCAATTAATCCTATTTGAAATGATAACTAGCTACTATTGCTCGAAGTGTACAATGCATTTTGTTGTGGTTAAAAAAACCACATTTTACAAAAATAGCAAACTATGGTGTACCTCATTTATGTTTAGTTGCATTTATTAAGTGTGTATGTTTTGTGAATTGCATTTCCATTGAAATAATATGTTATTTGTGTTCAAGTAAAAAAAAGTTGTTAGTGTTGTGTCATGTTCACTTGGTTAAAAAGTGGGCATGACAAAAATGCTCATGTCGAAGTCTACTCACTGAATTGGCATGTGCTACAAGAGAAACACCTAAACGATTTGGAATCTCAAAGCCATCAAACCTATATAACTGAGAATCAAGATCAACACTGCTAATAGCCACAACCAAATCAGGAAAATGGAACTCTCTAATAAGCACATCATGTGCTGAGAAATCAATTGTTTTACCAAAGCCAGAATGACAAATCTAATAAACAGAGAGGAGGTTTGTCGAAATGTCAAGAACCAGAAGAACATCCTGAAGACAACCACCTGTCAATGGAACAAAACCTGAACCTGAAATTAAAAGTTGTGCTAAGTCACCAACTGTAATCTGTAAAGTATCATTGTGAGCAAGTGAGGTAACAAGTTGCTGAGAGTGTGTCATGTGGTGAGAAGCCCCTGAATAAATAATCCAAGTTGATGCAGAAGTAATAGCTCGTGCAGAAACAGCATGTCCTTTCCCTGTAGAAGAGGAAGGAGGAGGTTGAGGAGAAGAAATATGATGATGCTACATGGCTACCTCCAAAGCTCTAATCATTTCCAACACATGGAAAATCGATGTCCTTCCTTGCCACAGAAACTACAAAGTTCTTCTGATTTCATCTTAGTCTTGGAGGAAGACTCACCAAACTTAGAAGATTTCTCTTGTTTGGGATAGGAATTCGATTTAGAATCAGACTCGGGTGGTGGCTTGGAGGGACTCTCACTATCAACTGAATCCTTCTTAGGCCTCAGTTTCTGCTTCTTGTTCTCTTTAGATGTTTGTGCAACCAACGCTTTGTTATTTGATTATGTGAGAAAGTTTAACTAAGATAGGTGAGCTTGCTCACGAGTCAAGCAATCATAGAACATATCAAATGAAGGCATGGTAAAATGTGCACCCAAGGCATTCATAGTAGAATAAAATGTAGAAGTAAATGTTTAATAGGAACCTCGAAACTTAGAGAGAATCAAGTAGATACACTCTATGTCTGTCTTATTTTTACCACAACTTTGGAGGATAGATATGGTGGTTTTAAACTTGTTCAGAAATTCCTCAATGTGAGGAGAGGACTTAGGTAACAAAGAAGAGAGTTTTGCCTCAATCTGTAATGCTCTGAACTCATTGATTATACCAAAAAGATCAGCAAACTTGGACCACATAGCCTGAGGAGTGAGAAAACCATCAAGGTGAAAACACAAGTTGTCTGAAACATGTAAGGAGATGACTCCCATAGCCTCATCTATCTTATTCATGTGCTCAATAATATCAAAAGAACACTGCAACAAAGGTTGAGCCTCATTCAAATAGGACCACAACCCTCTTGATCTGAGAAGACTCGTCATATGAGTGTAACATCATAAAATTGCAACCCTTGCAATTTTGACCATATTTTAGGCCCTCACCTTTGCAACTGCATTCCCCTACTCAATTGGGACCCCTCATTGCATCATCATTTCAAATATTCTCCTGTTTCGACCCCTACATCACCTTGAGACCCTGTCTAGGCCCCAAAATAGGGCACGACAGGTGTGTGGTGCCCCTGTCCACCCAAAGAAAAGGGTGTGGCACCCTTGTCCCCCTTAGATAGGGGTATGGCACCCCTATCCTCCCTCTTAGGGTGGCCCTAAGATGGGTCCATCTGACCCTTGGACCTAAATTTCTCTTCGAGACTTAAAATTCTCCTATGTCGACCTTCAGTGAGATGAAAATTAATCCTCTTAGCCAAGTATAAAAGGGATTTAGTCCTCTCATTTGCACAAGCATAAATTAGATAATCAGAAATAAATGAAGTGGATATAAGAAAGCACAGGAAAAAATATACATCATCAAGTTTTCAAATGTTCAATTCGAGTATGTGCAGGATCATGGTGTGCCAAAACAGGCCCTTAATTGGCAATGAAATTTAAGAAAAATCAGAGTTATGCAACTTGACATGAAAATTTGAATAAGTTGTGAACATTATTTTTAAAATATGTAAGAAGAGAATATATAGAAAATTGAATGTAGTTTCTAAGCTACTAGTTGTTTTTTGGAAAAAAAAAATCCTATTTGATGAAAATTTTAAATTTCAATGCAGTGGTACTAAAATTTCAGGAAAAAAATAAGAAGTAGACGTATGTCTGACCACCCTAATCACAATAAAATATTAATATTTTTTTATAATATTTATAATATAAGTATTAGACTCATGTCGAGATGTGACACATATTTTTTTTTAATTTTTTATGAATTAAATAATTATTTATGATTTTTTTACTACAGCTTTTCAGAAATTCAAAAAATCCTAAGTCTGACCACCTTAACTTGGTCAAAACCTTATGAAATTTAATTTTTTTTAATTTTTCCCTATAGTAGATGAAGCATAGGATGTGACACATGTTTCGGTTTCAAAAAATGTTATACCGTTTGAAAGTTATGAGTGTTTTTCCAATCAGTATATCAATCAGGACTATTGTCAGAATTCAATTAGAAAATAAATAATAATTATTTACTAAAGTCAAAATAAGACAACCCTTATATTGTTGGAAAGCTGGGAACATCCTTAAAAAACCCTTTTCATTTTATCAATTTTGGCTACAAAAAAAGTTGTCAGCCTCCAGTGTAAAGTTTGGAAAACCAGGGAATACTGAAAAACATGTTTTTTCAGTTGACTTTCCAGGCTTGTAACTTCCAAGCCTAATACCAAAGCACTCCCGAGCCGAAATTTCAAATTTAAAAATTTGAGTACAAAAATCAGATATCGGATATCGGATTTTATCCAATATCTAATTTTTGTACAAAAATTTGCAGTCCTTGATGAATTTCCCTTTGCTGCCATTTATGAAGTCAACTATCACATGGCAGAAATCCGATATCCAATTAAATCGGATATTGGATTTTATTATTCGTATTTTGAAGAGGGAGAGAAGGAGAGGGAGAGAGAGAGAGAGAGAGAGAGAGAGAGAGAGAGAGAGAGAGAGAGAGAGAGAGAGAGAGAGAGAGGGAGGGAGAGAGGGAGAGAGGGAGAGGGAGAGAGAGAGAGAGGGAGGGAGAGAGAGAGAGAGAGAGAGGGAGAGGGAGAGAGAGAGAGAGGGAGAGAGAGAGAGAGAGGAGAGGAGAGGGAGAGAGAGAGAGAGAGAGAGAGAGAGAGAGAGAGAGAGAGAGAGAGACCATATAACCCCTAACGACACAATTTGGTGTCTTAACAAATCATGTCGTTAGGGGTCATATTGTGTCTTACGACCCATAACTATGACCCCTAATGATAGTTATGTGATATGGTGTCCCATGAACCCTTATGACCTCTCAGGACACCATATGACCCCTAATGACACCATATTGGGTTGCTTTGGGTCATATTATGTCCTAAGGGGTCATATTGTGGTCTATGACCCCTTAAGACACCATATGACCCCTAACAACGTGATTTGGTGTCTTAAGGGGTCATATGGTGTCTTGGGACACCATAGGACCCCTTAGGACACAATATGACCCAAAGCGACCCAATATGGTGTCATTAGGGGTCATATGGTGTCCTAAGAGGTCATAAGGGTTCATGGGACACCATATGACCCCTATGGACACCATATGACCCCTAACGACACCATTGGACCCCTTAAGACACTAAATCATGTTGTTAGGGGTCATATTGTGTCCTAAGGGGTCCTATGGTGTCCCAAGACACCATAGGACCCCTATGGACACCATATGACCCCTAACGACACCATAGGACCCCTTAAGACACCAAATCATGTCGTTAGGGGTCATATTGTGTCTTACGGGGTCGTAGGACACAATATGACCCCTAACAACACAATTTGGTGTCTTAAGGGGTTTTATGGTGTCACAAGACACCATATGATCCCTAACGACACCATAGGACCCCTTAAGACACCAAATCATAACATTAGGGGTCATATTGTGTCTTACGGGGTTGTAGGACACAATATGACCCCTAACGACATGATTCGGTGTCTTAAGGAGTCTGATGGTGTCGTTAGGGGTCATATGGTGTCCATAGGGGTCATATGGTGTCCCATGAACCCTTATGACACAATATGATCCCTAACAATATGATCCCTAACGATATTATTTGGTGTCTTAAGGGGTCCTATGGTGTCGTTAGGGGTCATATGGTGTCTTGGGACACCATAGGACCCCTTAAGACACCATATGACCCCTAATGATGCCATATTGGATCGCTTTAGGTCATATTGTGTCGTTAGGGGTCATATTGTGTCTTAAGGGGTCCTATGGTGTCCCAAGACACCATATGACCCCTATGGACACCATATGACCCCTAACGACACCATAGGACCCCTTAAGACACCAAATCATGTCGTTAGGGGTCATATTGTGTCCTACGACCCCGTACGACACAATATGATCCCTAACGATATGATTTGGTGTCTTAAGGGGTCATATGGTGTCATTAGGGGTCATATGGTGTCCATAGGGGTCATATGGTGTCTTGGGACACCATAAGACCCCTTAAGACACCATATGACCCCTATGGACACCATATGACCCCTAATGACACCATAGGACCCCTTAAGACACCAAATCATGTCGTTAGGGGTCATATTGTGTCCTATGACCCCGTACGACACAATATGATCCCTAACGATAGTATTTGGTGTCTTGAGGGGTCCTATTGTGTCGTTAGGGGTCATATGGTGTCCATAGGCATCATATGGTGTCTTGGGACACCATAGGACCCCTTAAGACACCATATGACCCCTAATGACACCATATTGGGTCACTTTGGGTCATATTGTGTCGTTAGGGGTCATATTGTGTCTTAAGGGGTCCTATGGTGTCCCAAGACACTATATGACCCCTATGGACACCATATGACCCCTAAAGACATCATAGGACCCCTTAAGACACCAAATCATGTCGTTAGGGGTCATATTATGTCCTACGACCCCGTACGACACAATATGATCCCTAACAATATGATTTGGTGTCTTAAGGGGTCCTATGGTGTTGTTAGGGGTCATATGGTGTTCATAGTAGTCATATGGTGTCTTGGGCCACCATAGGACCCCTTAAGACACCATATGACCCCTATGGACACCATATTGGGTCGCTTTGGGTCATATTGTGTCGTTAGGGGTCATATTGTGTCTTAAGGGGTCCTATGGTGTCCCAAGACACCATACGACCCCTATGGACACCATATGACCCCTAACGACACCATAGGACCCCTTAAGACACCAAATCATGTCGTTAGGGGTCATATTGTGTCCTACGACCCCGTACGACACAATATGATCCCTAACGATATGATTTGGTATCTTAAGGGGTCCTATGGTGTCGTTAGGGGTCATATGGTGTCTTGGGACACCATAGGACCCCTTAAGACACCATATGACCCCTATGGACACCATATTGGGTCACTTTGGGTCATATTGCGTCGTTAGTGGTCATATTGTGTCTTAAGGGGTCCTATGGTGTCCCAAGACACCATATGACCCCTATGGACACCATATGACCCCTAACGACACCATAGGACCCCTTAAGACACCAAATCATGTCGTTAGGGGTCATATTGTGTCCTACAACCCCGTACGACACAATATGATCCCTAACGATATGATTTGGTGTCTTAAGGGGTCCTATGGTGTCGTTAGGGGTCATATGGTGTCCATAGGGGTCATATGGTGTCCCATGAACCCTTATGACCTCTTAGGACACCATATGACCCCTAATGACACCATATTGGGTCACTTTGGGTCATATTATGTCGTTAGGGGTCATATTGTGTCTTAAGTGGTCCTATGGTGTCCCAAGACACCATATGACCCCTATGGACACCATATGACCCCTAACGACGCCATAGGACCCCTTAAGACACCAAATCATGTCGTTAGGGGTCATATTGTGTCTTATGGGGTCGTAGGACACAATATGACCCCTAACGACATGATTTGGTGTCTTAAGGGGTCCTATGGTGTCATTAGGGGTCATATGGTGTCCATAGGGGTCATATGGTGTCCCCAATATCTCTCCTCTCTCTCTCTCTCTCTCTCTCTCTCTCTCTCTCTCTCTCTCTCTCTCTCTCTCCCTCCCTCCCTCTCTCTCCCTCTCTCCCTCTCTCCATCTCTCTCCCTCTCTCCCTCTCCCCCTCTCCTCTCTCTCTCTCTCTCTCTCTCTCTCTCTCCCTCTCCTACTCTCTCTCTCTCTCCCTCTCCTCTCTCTCTCTCTATCTCTCTCTCTCCCTCTCCTCCTCTCTCTCTCTCTCTCTCTCTCTCTCTCTCTCTCTCTCTCTCTCTCTCCCTCTCTCCCTCTCTCTCTCCTCCTCCTCTCTCTCTCTCTCTCTAAAATATGACCAATAAAATCCGATATCCAATTTAATCGGATATTGGATTTCTGCCATGTGGCAGTTTAGTTCATAAATGGCCACAACGGGAATTTTTTTTGTGGACCACATATTTTTGTACTAAAATCGGATATCGGATTTTATCGGATATCCGATAAAATCTCGGATATCGGATTTTATCGGATATCCGATTTTGGTACTAAAAAAAAAAAAAAAGGTTTGTGGGCCATTCTGTTGATTCCAAGGGCTAACAGTCTAGGTCCCATGTTTTCTGTCGACGATCACGAGGTTGCAGACAGCTAGAGACAAATTAGTGCTTTTGCGAGATTCTTAAAGTGAAAAATTACATTGTCAATCATGAAGGAGCATATGTGTGGAGGGAAATGGGGAGTAGTAGTCGTCGGAAGTCTAAACACAAAAGAAAACTTTCAAATGACCAAGTTGAAGTGTATAGAGAAAGAGATAGAGAATGTCATAGGAGGAGAAGACAAGGTATGTTAAATATTGCTAATGTTACTTCAACTGAAGAGGAAATTGAAATTTAAAATGTGCCACAAGTTATTGAAAATGAAAATGTAGACTTTGAAAGTGAAAATATTGAAAACTTTGAAAATGTTGAAAGTAATAATGAAAATGCTCAACATGTGGAAAATTTTGACCTAGGAGGTGAAAATGTGGAAAAATTTAACATTGAAGGTGGAATTGCCTCACCAAGTTAACCATATGTAACACCTAATTACTTTAGAAATGAAGACCCTCTCATGGATGAAAGACAAATTCCAAATCCAAGACCTTCAAGAACCCCAAAATGGTTATTTTAAATCGATGAGAACATTATTGCGAATCTTGAAGGCAAGAGGTCAACAAGAACCGTTCGGTTGTGGGATACAAAACTTTTCAACCAAAATTTTAGCAATAAGACATTGACTGAGCAATGCCAACTCTTTGTTCAATTGCTAAAGATGATAAAGATGAGACCATTGCTAAACAAATTGAAGATTCGTATGAACAAGAAGACGGAGAGAAATTCTATTATTGCAAAAAATCTATTTGACGCTCTCAATTCTATTGGAAAGAATACCAAAGAAAGAGATAAGAGAGCCGCTCGAAGAGTGATTACAACCTCCTTAGTAAGCCATCAATTGAGGAAGGCTCGTCAAATGAGACAAACTTGTGTTGATTTTAACATAAACCGTAAAACTTTGGATAGAGCACTTGCATGAAGACAAAGACTTGATGATCCACTTCAACAAGATAGATGGGCATTTGGTGGGAGGCTTCCACGTGTTGATAGAAAGTTGACTGACAATGTGAAGGAAAAGATTCAACAATTTTGGCACTCTAATTCTAGAGTGTCACCCAATGTAAAGGACGTTTTGAAATTAAGAGTCGACAACCGAGACCGCACACCGCATCCCAAACATTTCTTGGAATCAAGCCAAACAATGTTGTACAAAAAAATTTGTGAATTACATCCAACTTTGCAAATATCACAAAGGGCCTTTGAATCTTTGAAACCATTTTATTGTGTTCCTCTTAAGATTCGCAATACCTGTTGTTGCAAGTACCATGTGGAGTTTTCAATGTACCATGAACTTTTATGTCATATTCGTTCTACGATGCATACTAATGAGATGTTGTAGGAGTGTGGTGCAATGCTATTTCTGAGATCATCAAGAGACTTGCAAGATCTATATCTATGCCCTAAAGATGATGGCTGCTATTTCTATAGAAATTATTGTTTGAATGAGAAGTGCTCAGAATGCGGTGGGTTGTCAAAGTTTGTTTCATGTTTTCATGAGGGTAGCGAACATGAGTTTGGAAATAATTATGTTGAGAAAAAAAGATATGAGACAGAGAAATATATTGTGAAGAGTGGAGGTGAAGGTTCTAGATGCGAATTAGTCTCAAGAGAAGTGAGTATTGCTGATTTTATTTTGGATTTTAAGGAAAATCTTTTCTACAAGTATGCAAGGCACACCCATAGGTCTCAGTGGTTGGATCAACAGTTCAGGATGTGTAAGAACTCTTTCCCGATTGGCACTATTGTATCGGTGGTTGATTTTGCAGAGAACTATATATTGCAACCACAGAATGAGGTACAGTCTCAGTACTACAATTCAGTCCAAATTGCTATTTTTGTTCACATTACATATAGACATGCTCCTGATAGTATAGAAGAGGACAGGAAGATAATTAGGGAGTATCATTTTTATATGAGCAATGATAGATCACACTCCTTCGAGTATGTGCAACATTCTTTCGAGATTTTTTTTGAGTTCTTGCATGAGAAAGATATTGCAATTGACTGACATATAATATGGTCACATAACTGTACGGGTCAATTCAAGAATGCGTGTATGTTTTATTGGTTGAGTAGAATGCATGTGGAGAGGCGTATACCTCATATTTGGTGTTTTTTTTAGGCAGGGCATGGGAAGGGAGAGCATGATGGAGCAGGTGCATGTTTGAAGAGAGCTCTAGTTAAGGAGCAATTGAGGATTTTAGGTGCAAATTTCTCTGATGCACGTTCTATTGTTGATTGGTGTAGTTCAGCATTGTCACATGGAGGTACTCTTGATTCAGCAGTGAGCAGATTCTTTTGGTTGGTTGAGGAGGGAACAGTGGGAGATAGATTGGATTGTCAAACAATTAAAGATTCTTCAAAGATGCATTCATTTCTCAGCTCAGATGCAAGTACATGGACCATTTGGACATGAGCGTTGGCTTTTTTTTGTCAAAGTTGTCTTCGGTGTGATTGGGATCAATGCAAGTCAAGTGAGTGGGTTGATACGTGGGTTCCCCACTATCTAACTCCTTTATCTCAAACAATATCCTTGTGAAACAATGACATGGAAAGTTCTCTTGAGTATGATCGTCTATCAGATCTTGTACAACCAGGACATGTTTTTGCAGTTGTTGCACCGCAAGGGAATGAAGAGAGATCAGAATATTGGTTGGCACGATGTGTATAGGGAAAACAAAAGCTAACACAACCAGTGACAGATGATGATGGGTTCACATATCCTACAGGTTTAGTTGTTGTTGTGGGAACTTGGTTGTGAACATACATGATTAGAAAGAATGGCATACCTACATTTGAAGACTTTGAGAGACACAAAACCATTATAATGTATTCACACCTTATTATAGCTACAAATGTCAAGTTGTTGAAGCATCAAGCAAAACTGATGACCAAAGAGCTATGGATAGTGACTACTGTTGATCATGAAGCAATACTAGATACTCTTAAACAAAGAGATGACCCTTCAGGCACACTTGAGTAGTAGGTCTTTAATGGTGCCTTATTTTTTTATCATGCATTTCATTTCAAACAATGATCATTAAACCTTAATGTTCAAATTTGTTACGTGTATATTAAGGATGTGTTCAAAATGCAGGTCTATTGATGAACGTTTTTTTTTGGCAACACGGTTTTTGCATGCACATAGCAAGTACACTCGATATAATTGGAAGGGATGTATTTTTGCAACACGACTTATTATCATGCATTTGATGAGCTTTACAATTTTTGTTATTGGAGAACACTATTTGATAATTTTTTATGATATAATTATCACATAACCTTTATGCTCATGAAGGTATTTTTTGATGATATACAACAGTATCACATTACGATTTTTGCATCAACATAGTGGGTTCTGTTGATATAATTCGAAGGGACATATTTTTATGGTATATGATCCCACCTTTCATTTATTATCATGCATTTCAGTTGAAGTGATTATCATAAATTCGTTATGTTCATCCATGCATTTTATGTGTAGACTAACAATTCTTAAAAATTCAGGTTCATGCTAGATCATTCGTCATTGACGAGACCCTCTCTTGGTGATGGTACATATTCCTTTGTGCATTAATGAGATTAAATTGTGGGTCTTGTTGTATTTATTATCATGAAGATGATTCAAATGCATGTGGCCAGGACACATCTGCAGTGGATCAAATTGTCATGACAGATGATCTATTGAATCAAACATTTGACATTGATAGTCAGGTAAATAGGTTAATGTTGGGCCTTCAACATCAATACCTACTAGTCAAAGTGGTCATCAAACTTTCACTCAGGTAACCTTGTCTATTTTTATTCATTAATGGTTTATAAAATAAAGTCAGTTAGATTTTGGCAATTGAATAACATTGTTTCATTTTTAGATGCTGACATTAGATGCACCTAATATTCTCTCCACAATGGAGCATGGTGTTCTCTAGCAGTAGCATCTTTGATGCTTTTGACAGTAGTATGAGTCAGATTAGTAAATTTCTAATTTGATGCTTCCCACAGGGCTTTGCAACTTCAGATTGTGAGTGTGCCCCCATTACAAATGAATTGTACTTTAATCGACATAGATGGTCTATGATGGCTTTTTTGTAAGACTATATGGTTTTATTACATATATTGTACTTTAATTGACATATAACAATATCCAAGTGGTGGTTGGCATGAGCTTGAATATGGTAAGTTGTATGCATCTTGAAGTTGAATATGATATGTTGTATATATCTTGAAGTTGAACTTTGATTAGACTTTGTCAGCATTTGATGAATCATAAATGTCATTTTATTATTAATCTTGTGAGTGTGAGGTGTAGGAATAAATATCAATTACTTTGAAAGTCATGGATGGTTGTCCTCATATGATAACCACCAGATGGTTGTGCCTTATGAAGAAAAGTTGAACAGATAATAACTAATTGAGAACATCAATTCAAATCCATAATCTAGAGGATACTAATAACATATCTTTGTATATTTATTTTTTCTAATAATGAAATAGGTACAACTGTATTGAGATAAAATGAAGCTTTTCTCTCATATGAAGATGTCACAGTGGCAAATTGGTCTTTATTATAATACACAAGACATAAGTAAAATCAAAATGCTCTCAGGGTACAGTTTTGGACTTGAACCATATTGCATAAATCTCAAGGCTTCAACTTGATTATCATTAAAGGTTTCCGATTGTTTACAAAATATCCCTTCATATCCCTTCATGGATGTCACGGTTCTTCATCGCGATGAGTTGAACGAGAAATCGACCAGGCGACAACATTCCATTGAGTGAGACTGATGATTTTTTTGCCAACTGAAAAATTGTTGCCCTAATAAAACCGTAGGGAAACTTGAAATACTGAGATAGGCTTTTGTAGGGACCCCTCTCATGGCCCCATAGGTTCAAATGGATTGTTTGCAGGTGCCATAGATTTCGAGTTAGGGCCCGTCAAAGTTTGACAATTTTGAGAACTTAGGGCGCTCAAGGGACGACGCCGGTAGGGTATGACCCTGAGTGTTCGATCGAGTGGGGGGGCAAAACAGGAGCATGCATAGGGTAATTATTCCTAACTAGACATGTTAGAGCCGAAAGTTCATCATCGCGATGAGCTGAACGAGAAATCGACCAGGCGACAACATTCCATTGAGTGAGACTGATGATTTTTTCGCCAACCGAAAAATTACTGCCCTAATAAAACCGTAGGGCAACTTGAAATACCGAGATAGGATTTTGTAGGGACCCCTCTCATGGCCCCCTAGGTTCAAATGGATCATTCGCAGGTGCCACAGATTCCGAGTTAGGGCCTGTCAAAGTTTGACAATTTTGAGCACTTAGGGCGCTCAAGGGACGACGCCGGTAGGGTATGACCCCGAGCATTCGATCGAGTGGGGGAGAAAAATAGGAGCATGCGTAGGGTAATTATACCTAACTGGACATGTCGGAGCTGACAGTTCGTCATCGCGACGAGCTGAACGAGAAATCAACCAGGCGACAACATTCCATTGAGTGAGACTGACGATTTTTTCGCCAACTAAAAAATTGTTGCCCTAATAAAACCGTAGGGCAACTTGAAATACCAAGATAGGATTTTGTAGGGACCCCTCTCGTGGCCCCGTAGGTTCAAAAGGATCATTCGCAAGTGCCACAGATTCTAAGTTAGGGCCCGTCAAAGTTTGACAATTTTGAGCACTTAGGGTGCTCAAGGGACGACGCCGGTAGGGTATGACCCCAAGTGTTCAATCGAGTGGGGGGGCAAAACAGGAGCATGCGTAGGGTAATTATGCCTAACTGGACATGTCAGAGCCGACGGTTCGTCATCACGACGAGCTCAACGAGAAATTGGCCACGCAACAACATTCCATTGAGTGAGACTGACGATTTTTTGCCAACTGAAAAATTTCTGCCCTAATAAAACCGTAGGGAAACTTAAAAAACCAAGATAGGCTTTTGTAGGGACCCCTCTCGTGGCCCCATAGGTTAAAACGGATTGTTCGCAGGTGCCACAGATTCTGAGTTAGGGCCCGTCAAAGTTTGACAATTTTGAGCACTTAGGGCGCTCAAGGGATGACGCCGGTAGGGTATGACCCCGAGCGTTCGATCGAGTGGGGGGGCAAAATAGGAGCATGCGTAGGGTAATTATGCCTAACTAGACATGTTGGAGCCGACGGTTCGTCATCGTGATGAGCTGAATGAGAAATCGACCAGGCGACAACATTCCATTGAGTGAGACTGACGATTTTTTCGCCAACTGAAAAATTGCTGCCCTAATAAAACCGTAGGGCAACTTGAAATACCAAGATAGGCTTTTGTAGGGACCCCTCTCATGGCCCCGTAGGTTCAAACGGATCATTCACAGGTGCCACAGATTCTGAGTTAGGGCCCGTCAAAGTTTGACAATTTTGAGCACTTAGGGCGCTCAAGGGACGACGCCGGTAGGGTATGACCCCGAGCGTTCGATCGAGTGGTGGGGCAAAATAGGAGCATGTGTAGGGTGTTGTTCATTAAATGAATTGTATTGTTTATGAATTGTATTGTTCATTGAATGAATTTTATTGTATTGTTGATTAAATGAATTGTATTGTTCATTAAATAAATTGTATTGTATTGTTCATTAAATGAATTATATTGTTCATTATAAAAACAACACTTACGATGAAATGAAATGAATTGTATTGTTCATTAAATAGCCATTATTGACCATTGTTAATTATTGGAATGAAGATTAAAGATTTCCATGATAACACCACACAGATGAGCAACAATTTATATGATTGAATATCAACTTCTGTATATGTAAAAAAGTCGAATGATTACAAATGTATGTCCATACACAAATATGGCATAAACACCAACTGAAACAAAATGTATGTCTAAATACGTGAATGTATGTCCATATACAAAATATACATGCCAACTAGACATGTAAGCATCCCAAAACTATCTATAACATCCTAAGTTGTTGATGGATCATCAAAATCGATCCTCTTCGCCGCACTGCTCGGCTCTGAAGGATCCTGCACAAGAAAAATAAACCACGATTAATATTAGTTATATTATATAATTCACATTCGAAAAGTTAACATAAAAATGAACTATTTAATTGAACTATTCATGTTTACCTCATCTCCACGTTTTCTCTTCAGCTTTGCAGGACTCTTGATGTATGTCTTCGGTAGAGGAGGTATGTTTTGAATATTTTCATAAACAACCTACATATGTTTAGAAACATGACATTGATACAAGTTAGCATATAATTGTCCCTAATAATAACAAATTATATCCACTAATCAAAAAATAAAATAAACACACATCTACTTGAGGCATCTCTTCTTCTTCTTCAGGTATACTGGGTGTAGTCATCAAGGATGTGAAGCCAAGGATTCTTTGTATATATACACAACAAGTATATGAAACTATCAATCTATGTCTAGACATGTATAATCACTATAAGTTATTTAAACTATTCATTCAATCATATTTGCATTCAATTACCTTTCCCTTGTCTCCAATTGCACTACCAGATCCTAGATCACACTGCACCGCACTCATGCTGCTTGTACCCTACAAGAGTAAAATAAGATATACATGCAAGTTACTACATAATCTAATTAATACAAATATAAATGATGAGCATGTATGTACAATAAAATACAAACGACTAGGTGCAATAATATATGTACCGTCAAGCTATCGAGGCCAAATGAAATGGCCGACAAGGTGCATTCCTGAATCTGTCTCAACTCATCCTCGGTCATCAACTGTTAAATAGACCATGTAAATAAAAATTAGTACTTAATATTATCTAATTTATAAATATTTAATTAAAATATAACATGAACTGTGAAAACACAAATCTTACCAATACATCATCAATGTATGATGACAGTGCCTCCTCGCCTCTAGCATGTGAGGACTCCCCAGGGTATACTCCAGTCTGTGTAATAACCTCTGGTGCATCATGCATCTCATGCACCTCGTAATCTGCACTGTCCACAGTAGGATCAACGGGTTGTCCAACTGCACCACCTAATGCACCGCTACCATCAAAAGTAGGCTGAGCTACTGATGCAGCCTGAGAAACCAAAAGGCTACTCAAAGAGTGAATAGTCGATATGGTCCGTGAAGCCGCCTCACAAATGATATCAGGATGTTGAACTGCAGGTGGGGGATCAACAAGAGGAGGGGAGACATATGGGCCCTGGACTACTCTGACTGCCCCAGGTCTATTTTGGGGCATACCTAAACCTACACCCTGGAAAGGTTGGATGTCAAAGTAGTTCACATGTTTCTGTAAAACAAACTCAGCATACAATTTTTTTATGAAATAGAAGGGGATATCAAGATTGTTGTTGGGTGGTTTGTCGAAAACCATCCACCAACGATCCCAAAGGTTTTTCACAATCCCATCATTTGTGCACCATTTGATAGAAAGTTTTGGTTTTTTGGGATCTACAAGCTGACCAATACGGGGATTGACAAACAATGAGGCGATTTCGACTTTGGATATCTCAAGATCCTTGATATCCTTATACGACAAGCCATCTGCATATTTTTCCTTCATATAATCTCGCCACAAAAGGGTGGCATCGTGCTCCTCAGTCATGGTTTCCATACTTTTTACGATCAATGTGAGAGGATCAAACAATGGGTTTAGATGAGGGATCTTACGATATACTTCTGCAATCCCCCTCAATTCATTCAAATTTTGTGCAATCAAATCTTGAATTGAGGGGGGGTTTGGCAAATGAGGGTTTGGTTGTTGCAGTTGTGGTTGGTCAGTGTTTTCATTGTTATCTCCCATTTTTAACCTAATTGAATGTAAACAATTAAATTTAGTTAACAAATTTAAACAATTAGGTATTTGATTTTTAAAAAACCTAGTTTTCATGAAAAAAAACCATATTTTCAATGAAAAATCAAATAAACATTCACAAAAAATACAAAAAATGAATGAAAATGATTCAAAATGACAAAATTCTTACCTCTAAATCTATTTTATAGCAATTTTTTGTCAAAAAACCGGATATCGGATGGAGTGGATATCGGATTTTGACAAATTTGCGCGACCCGTGAGTTAAAAATGACTCATGGGACTGTCAATGTCTAAATATAAAAGTCTCAGAAAATCGAATATCCGATTTCAACACTTAAATTATTTTTAAATAACATATATAATATAATAACATATTATATAATATAATAATATATTATATAATATATTATTATATTATATAATACATATTGTATTTTATTATATATATTATATTATATTATATTATATTATATTATATTATATATAATATAATATAATATAATATAATATAATATAATATAATATAATATAATATAATATAATATTATGTTATATTATATTATAATATATAATATAATACAATATTATATAATATATAATATAATTTAATATTATATTATATAATATTATATTATATTATATTATATTATATATAATATTGTATTATATAATACGTAACATATAATATATTTTTTAAATTAAAATTACAAATAAAAATCGAATATCCGATTTTACCCGATATCCAATTTGCATAGGTAATTACCAGGCCAAGGTGTACTGACACCCAGGCCAAGCAAAAAGTCAACACGGATTTTCGCATTTTTAGGTGAGTGAGGAAGGCTATTTTTTTCACATCACCACTTTTTGGGCCCCCTTGATCATGCACTAACCCATTCTTCAAACATCTCCTTCTTCATGTGTCTTCTACATTTATCCATTCGAGTAACATTACAACATTCATTTGCAAGCATGTGTGTGTGTTAGGGTTTTTCATGTTACATGTCATTTCATGCAACACTTGTGATTACATTCAATAAGCAAAGCAATAATCATCAACAAATTGCAGATCTACAAGGTATACATTTACATTTAAGCATTTGCAATTACTTTCTTTCAAGGTTGATTCTTCAACTGGGGTTTGACTGAGGCAAACCCATCCACAACCCTTCTTCCCTTCTTTTATGTGTGTACATTGCAGGTGCATAGCTATAATTGCAGGTTTGGGTTTCCTTTGTAGAGACAGAAAAACCTTTTTGTTTCTTAGATTTTCGGAGGACTGTGTGCACTTTCAACATGGTCCTGACGAATTTTCTCCAAATTTGTAGGGCAGATCCATATCAGTCTAAATATCTCAGATCCGAAGTTACAGTGCAATCCTGAACTGGTAGCTCCTCATTTCACCCATTTTATTTCTCTTTTCTATATAGTCAACAAGTCATCTCTTCTACTTACAAAAGAGGGCAAATTACATTCCAACACTTGCAATCCACTTAGAATTCACATCCTTGTTTCCCTTGGATTTGGATCTAGTGGATTCAACCCCTCTTTTGAATGTAAAGTATCTCCTAAGTGAAAATCATCCTAGTGATTTCCTTTCTCTCTCCTAGGTGGGGAATCACTAGGGTTCAATTTTCCACTTTACAACAAGCTTTCCAAAGGTCTGTGATGTAAGAAGCTCATTTGAAGAATCTATCATGTGTACTTGTACCTATACCTGTTCTTTTTTTAAAATTAAGTGATCTTTTAGACTAGACAGAGGATGCAGAACGGTTTTTTATTTTAAGTTTTAGGTGTTCTAATTTTCTCAATTAAATTACAGAAAATATAAAATAACACCCCCTGCAAGATGAAAAACCAAACCCCAATACTTGATCTGAGAACCAAAAAGAAAAGCAAGAGAAAAACAAATTGATTCAGACAATATCTTGTGTACCTGGTAAAAATTATGGAACAATGAACCCCAAATATGAATAGGGATCTCCAAGACCTTTTCAATGCCTATTCATTTGTCAAAAAAGGAGTCTGTTTGCCCAAGTTATTGCTCTCGGAGTGCGGAAAAGAGCTTTTAATTTTGACGGAAACAAATAGGTACAAAATGAAAAAATATTCAAACCTCACCTCCAGATCTAGATAGTTCTCAAAAAGATATTTCCAACGATATATGGTTCATCGAAAAAGGCCTTTGTTTTTCCAAGTTATGGCCAAAAAACCACCCCCTATCAAAAGAGCAAGTAAGAGGGGAACTAGTGGAGCTCCGATGGCCAATGGACGATGCTACTAGTGGCAATGGTGCTCGGGCTGAGAAGAGGCAGTGGATCTAGGTGGTGCACTAGCAATAGAGGAGGTGGTCGGCGCAGCAGTGTCAGTAACCGCTGGGCAGTAGCGGAAGCCGCTAGCGGCTACCCTAACCGTCAACGACAACAAAGGTAGTCACTGACCGCATTGGCCAATGTAACCATTGCAACAATGATGTAGAACTGCCTGCTAGGGTGCAAGCGGCTTGTAAATTGTGTTGGCTTGCAAGCCATTAAATTGCAAAAAAAAACTTCTTTTTTATGAAAAAATTTTCCTCGATCCATGTGCAGAAGGGGGCTGTACAACCCTTAGTAAAAAAAAATTTGCCCCAGAAGTCAACTTTGTCCAAATTGGACAAATCATATATGGAAATCGGGGTTTGGGGGCACTGTGAGCACAATCGTGTGGTCTGTTTGAGCCCAAAATGCCAAAAAAAAAAAAAAAAAAAAGGCTACCCCCAGATCTAATAGAAAAACCTCTTAAATCTGAAACCCTCGAAGCTCCAAAATATTATTCAACAAATCAAGAACAAGTTGCAACAGATCTAAGATCCGATACCATGAAAAAGTTGAGAAATCCAACTTCTCACAACCCAAGATCACCTGTATGCAAGAAAACCTGTCACAAGAGAAGAATGGAGAGAAAAAACCAACAATGGCTCTCAAGAAGGAAATTATCATTCAAAGAGGGAATAAAAAAAGACATACGATACAATCCTTATAAAAGGAGATTGTGCAACCCTAAATGAGAATGTATTTAATAACTAGAATAATTATTAAATACATACAATGCATAACTAAGAGAATCTTAAGAAGGAATGAAAGGTGACTTAATTAAACCAATTAAGTGAAATTAACCTTTTACTCTAACAGTTAGCTTAAAAAAATTATTTGGCCAAATACTATTAGTCATGAATAAATTCTTACTAACTGATTATTGTTCTCTATCTCTCTACCATAACATGATATTCTTATGTTAGCATTTAGAATGTAGATATATCATGTTGCACATGATTTCATCACTCCTTCTCGTTCTAGATTGTTAGACTTCTTCGTGTAGGGTCATGTATTCTTCCTATGAAGGATTTTGAGGAAGCTAAATCTTTGAGGTTGGGTGGTAAAGGACTCCAATGATATTCTCACCCACTGGTAATTGCAGTGTGAAGGTCACATGTCAAGTTACAGGTTAGATTACATGAGTAGAAGTGAATTTGACCATTGGGTCATGTTGTAAAAAGATACTTGCTTGAATTTCCTAACATATTGTTCTAATTATATAATAATTATATCTATACTATATGCTCAAATTTGATCTTATCATCTAATATAATAAAATATACTTCTATGTAGGAAAATAAAGAAAGAATAAAATATATATTCATATATTAGTAATAGGTAATTTATTATCAAGAGCTTTGTTTATAGATTAATGATGTTGGGTTATTTGATTTATAGGTAGTATATGAGATTATTTCATATTTCTATTATATAGGTTGTTTGATTGTACTTCAAGATAAGAAGTATTAGAATAAAAATGAATTTACTTTTCAAGTTTTAAATTTCATTTTTGAGAACTTTTTTTCAATCTATATAGAGTTAATTTTAGTCATAGATGTTGACACAAAATTCCAACAATGTACAAAAATACAAGATGTACATTTCAATATAATATGCATTAGAATTAAATTCAATATATTTATTTTGCTTCGAATTTTAAATTTAATTTTCTTAAAAAAAATCAATCTAGAGTCAATTTTAATATAGATGTTGATACAATATTTCAATAATAATGTGCAAATATATGATTAAAATTTGAAATAAAAATATTATGTGTCTTATTTTTTTTTCAATTTTTAATAATATAAATTACAATAATTCTACAATATTTTTTTTAAATGATTTATTTAAGTATTTAAACACAAATTAAAATATAAAACTTCTAATTGAAAAATAAAAAAAATTAAATGTAATATTATTTCTATAAGTTATTAAAGACCATATAAATTATAATAACCAATATATTTTTAGTATTTTAATAATAGTCTAAAGTAGATATTTTTTTAATTAAATATATGTTATTTTAAACATATCTATAATCTAAAGATTGTAATAATTATAATCCACAAGTTTTTGATAAAGTTAAATGGGTTTTACATGGACCCGAAACCAAAAGTTTTACAACAATCGGCCATCTACCAAACAGACATGAACCAACATCAAAATAGGGGAGCACCCCCGAGCAGTCACGAAAACAAAAGAGACGCGGACAAACAAGAAAAAACAAAAGAAAGACTCTCAATTAAGAGAGAGAACCACATCCTTGTTCTTCTGGATGGAAATCTTGTTGATTTCCTCCAGTTCCTCCATAATGAATCTAGAGGTACCCTTGTTGTTGCTCCTATTTCTGGTTCTAGAACTAGGACTAGTGGTTTTGTCATCTCCAACAGTCATATCTTCCCCTCCAAGATCTTTCATTGGTTCACTGTGGTAGGATCTATAATCAACAACCATGGTATTGATCTTTTCAAACCCCTCTATATTGTTGTTCATGGCTTCTTTGCTTATGTCAACTAGGTTCTTGAGATTTTTCTTAATCTCCGCCATAGACTGCTCCACCTTTTCAATTCTTTGTCCGTGATTACATTTCATCACCTCGACGTCCTAGGAGAGGTTTTGGGTCATAATCATGAGTTTCTCAGATTTGTTGGGCTCAGGGGAAGTAGTGAAGATATCAATAATCTCTTTAACCCCACTTTGAGGGTATCAATTCCGCGCTCCACCCACTTCTAGTAGCTCTCCTGGCTTCTGGTAGCTTCCATAACTAGATTCATCAGGTTACCAATCCTTTGTATCCCACTATTCTTTTCTTTGGCCATAATTATAATTATAATCCACAAGTTAATTGTGTCTTTCTCATTAATATATTTTTTAAAATGTGTATGAGATGATGATATAAATTTTTACTTTAAAATTGTGTCTATTAAAAAAATAATATTTTTTTATAAACAATTTTAAAAAATTTCAAATTTTCAAAATCAAATTGAATCATAATTGAACAAGTTGTGTTAGTGAGTACAAAATGTGTATATTGCATTTTTCTTCTTTAAATTTTAGTTCACTGTACTTGTTTTTAGAGATATATTGATTTAACATTTGATATTAATTTACTTATGTGTGAAGGTTATATAAACATATAAATATGTATATTCGTCCATTCATTCTAGTTCCTAGTAAATTTTACATTTTAGACATCATTTTCTTAAAATTTCTAGATACAATTGAATGCACTTTTTTTTTTCAATCCAAATAAATATGTATATAGTAGTTTTATTATCTTAATTTAACCCTAACACTAATTTTTCCACCATTATATATATACCTCCTTTCTATTTCTCTCGATATCTCCCTCCCTATCAGCCTATCTATCTCTTTATCTCTACCTCTCTCTCCCTTACTCTTCCTCTTCCAATACATGTGTATCTCTCCCTCTAGATCTCTCTTTTTATCTCCCACCCTCTATATTTGTCAATCTCTTTATCTCTCCCCCTCTCTCAATATCTCTATCTCTCAAACTCTATCTCACTATCTATTTAAATATCTCACTATCTCTCCCTCTTCCTTTATATATATATATATATATATATATCTTCCTCTCTATCCCCCTATCTTTCTATCTTTATCTCACTCTACCTCTCTCTATTTCTCTATCTATTTTCCCCTATTTGGCTCTGCTCTATATTCATCTCTACCTATATCTTCATCTCTCCCCCTATATCTCTAGACATTCCTACCCTCCGCCCTCTCTCTCTCTCTCTCCCTCTCTCTCTCTCTCTCTAGGCCTCTATATCTAATCTATTTTTCTCTCTATATCTATCTCTCCCTATCACTTCTTTCATTTATCCCTCTATCTCTATCTAGATATCTCTATCTCTCTCTACCACTATATCTCTACCTCTCTCTCCTCTATTTATTTTTTTCATCTATCTCTATCCATTTCTCTCCCCTCTCTCTCTATCTCTCCATATAGATCTCTCCTTCTATCCACATTTATCTCCTCATTCTCCATCTCTAGCTCTAGCTCTATCTCTATCTCTTTACCCATCTCTATTTCACTCAAACTTATCATGATCTTGTTGGAAATGAAACTTGATTATCTTCTAGCTATAAAGATTGTTTCAATTATTATTGGATCCTTGTAAGTGGATGCATTGTTAATTTGAAGCTATCACTTCTCTGTTGAGACCTCTGTTGTACAAACAACATCATATCCTACCAATTGACCTCATTTACTACTCAAATATGAAAAAAATATAGACCAATTTATTTTTAATCAACATTTCACACCTCTTCCGCATACCCATTGTACACCAAGATGCAATTTTTAGTTTATTAAATCCTTCTAGTAAGACAACCAACAAATTGGATGTTTTACACCAGAATTATAAAAACCTCATTCAAGGGGATTGAGCTTGCAAACAAACCTCAACCCTTACGTATGCCAATTTTTTTTTGAGTGTGGTGTCACCTTGAAGACATACATTAATGAGAGGCCAACAAATTCAATCCCTAGAAAGCCAACAAAACAATGTGTCTTGTTTTAGGGGTGGGGATTTGGATGACCACTTTAGAATTCTTGATTCAATTGGTCATTGCACTCATTATGATTTGACGACACCCATTTCAAGTCTAAAAACTTGGAGAAAGCTTCGAGGTGGTTTATAACGACAATCGGAGAGCGAAATAGCGGTTGTAATGGTAGGGTGGAATACAAAGACTTTCCCAACATAGAATTATCTACTACCCACTTCTAGAAAGGAACATAAGATGGTAAGATTTGCCACTATGATTTCCTTGGCCTTGAGGCAAGTATTGACTATATTAAGTGAGGCTCAATTCTGAAGAAAATAAACAAGATGGAGAAGGGTCTAAGAAGCATTAAAATGAGAACTAACAAAAAATCTAATATGTGATTGGTTGGTACGATGAAAGATTAATCACTGTTTAAAATTGCTACCCTCTACTATAATTTCGTGGCAAGAACTATTAAAATATTTGTGTTTTTTTTTCATTTCAAATCTGATTTCAATAGATTTTTTCGATCTATATGGAGTCAATTTGACTATGGATGTTAATATGATCTTTGAGTAATACTATGATCTCCGCTTGAGAAAATAAGGGAGGACAAGTAAACATCACACACTAAGCCTTTGACCGTGCTTACATGGCAATTGTGGGCCGATTACCTTTGTCAAGTTTTACTTCTTTCGTTTTCGTTCCCATTTCTGTGTTCTTTCAAATTTAAACATTTATCATGCCCAAATTTTGGTTTTGTTTCTTCCCAATAGGAGGAACTTTTTTCGACGTTCATGGAACAATTTCTTCATTCATCTTCAAGCTTCTACCATTGGTGCAGATTCTACATTGGGGGGGGACACTTAGTCTCTCTTCTTCTCTCATATGGGGGGGCCTTTTTCCTCACATGAGGATTTGTCCTTCACATGCTTCTTTGAGAGTTCTTTGCATAGTTTTCATCTCTCTTTTGGGGGAGGGTTTTTTCTCATTGGGTTTTTCTCTCTTTCCCCACTTTATGAGAGATTGAATTTGCATTTATACATGGGTACCTAACATGACCTTGTAGTTGGGACCCATCTTGCATTTCTTAGTTGCATTGTAGACTTAAGTGCATTCCCCTAAGTTTCACTTAAGGGGGAGTGTTGGTGTAATTATTTATTCATCTTGGATATAATTACACTTTACTTAAGTTTACTTAGGTATATGCATAACATTGTAGTTTGCATATGAGACACTTAGGGAGATGTGCATACATTGGGAGTGTGTATATAGGAGAATTTCCACCTTTTATGGTGTGATCTTGTTGTTACATTCCACCTTCGGTGGGTGATCCACCTCATGTGAAATATTTTACTATTTCTCCTACCTACCCTTGCATCTCATTGAGCCACATGTCATCATTGTGTGCTCTCTTATCTCTTAGCCTTTCCTTTATAAGCAGGCTCATCATACATTGTATGTAATCTTGATGATCTAGTTGATCTCTTTTGCATCTTGATAGGAATACAGTTTATTCTTGTCATATTTTATCTTGCTTGTCATTGTGTTATCTATTGGTCTCTTTGATCTTGGTTGCTTCAAGCATAATCTCACAAATTTAGAGAAGAAAAATACAAAATATACATTTTTCACTCACTAGATAGAACACAACATATTCAACTTGATTCATTTTCTTTCAAAATTATAAAGTAAAAAATAATATCATCATCCAATACAAATTTTAAAAAATATATATTAATAAAAATACACAATTAACTAGTAGATTATAGTTATTACAATATTACAATGTTTAGATTATAGATAATATGTTAAAAATAACATATATATTATTAAAAAATATATTTACATTAGACTATTATTAAAATATTTAAAATATATTGTTTATTATAATTTATATAGTTTTAAAACTTATTTTTGGATAATAAATTACATTTAATTTTTTAATTTTTAAAATATGTTTTTAATATTTTATTTATGAGTTTAAATACTTAATTTAAAAAATATTGTAGAGTTATTTTTATTTTTTTTGGCAAGTGCTATCTTTATGGGGATAGCTCCCTATATTACTTATAAAAAACATATTACATGAGATCTAACTTCCATAGCATCTTACCTTCCTACTACTTACTTCAAACATCTACCCAATATAGCCTTACTGAAACATCAATATATGTATCCCCATACTATACTTGAACATTAGTTAAACGTTCCCAAATATTCCACCTCCCCTAAATTGATTACAGTATAATAGCCAAAAATTCTCTCATCTCCACCACCTTCACAGCAGATGTTGTTGAGAGCCAATTGTCCTCTAAATTCAGCATTCTCTGGAATGGAGCTTGATTCATGTTAACAACTCCAACCCTAAATACCTCCCAAGCATCCTCAAAGAAATTCCTCTTCCTTTTTTTCACCTCTTTGGCCTGCACTTTCTCTTTATCCTCCGATTTAGATTGCTCTTCTGATTTAGAAGATAAATAGTTATCCGAGTTGAAATATATGTCAAAAATACTCACCCACTTTTATGCTTCTAGGTCCAATACCGCGCTGGCAACAACCTGACCATCCACTGCCTGTATGACCCCATTGATCCTTTGAATGCACCTTTCCCTTGAATCCAGAATGTCGACCAATGGGAAGATCACAACTTCATACATGAACCCATCACGCTAGTGCCTATCTCCTTCAAGAGTATTATTAGCAAGTCTCCATACGACATTGAAAACTCTTTCATCTGTATGGAAAAGTCTTATGCATTAATCCTGCAAGGTTTCATTCATGCACAAATAGCTAAGACCAAAATGATGCACCATACTAACCTTGTGAAGATGTTTCCTTTGTATACAAACCTAGACCTTGTTGTCACCTCATTTTCTAACGAGTCTATTTCTACCTTGAGTGCCTACATGCCTTTTGTCTCTCTGATATAAACTCCAATGTCTTTTGGATCCTTCTCTAGCCTACATAATCTACGGCCTAGAAATTGCCCTTCTCTCTGCTCAAGGACTTAAGATGTCCCTTCGAAATCTTTGTTCAATCTATTTTGTGATCCTTTATCCGCCTCCACTTTCTAATTTTAGTACTGAAAACATCACGAAGGAACCATTTTGTAACACTCCTATCCTAGTAAAATTTGAAGTGTCGTCAATTATCCTATTCCTTCATGGGCTCTGTCCTGTCTGTCACATTGCAAGATCTCCTCAAATTCTTCGGATGCGCCTTCCTTATCCACATGGTTAATCTCATTTTCTTCTCTTATGCCTTGGTTTGCAAGCCAGTTAGCCACTTTGTTCCCTTCTCAAAACGAATGAACTATTTGAAATTCCCCCATTACGTCTAACAACTTGTTGATTCTAGGCAGGCACCCCTTCAGTTTCTAGTTGTTGAAACTGGCATTCGCCACTCCGTTGATAATCACTTGTGAGTCTCCCTCAATGATTATCTTCGTGACACCTTTCTCTACACACATTGAAAAATATGCTTCAAGGGCTCTCAATTCTGCTTCGTTATTAGTTGTTTCTCCTAAAACACCAAATACTACAAATATCAATTCACCCAGTTCCCCTCTCAATACTGCACTGTATCCTGCCTTGCCCAGATTACCCTTACTAGCTCCATCAAAGTTTAATTTTTTCTAGTCCTTTGGAGGAGCTTTCCATCTTACTGTTTTTCTATCAATCTTCTTATTTACCACCTGGCATGGAGAGTTTCCCTTCAAAGTCCATCTAGAATCCATAACTTTATCCTAGTTATTATATGCATGAACCTTCTTATCATGTAGCTTACATATCACCACTTCCTTAATAGCCCTCTTCAATAAATCTATGTTTGAGATGATGGAGAGACTCTCCTCCTTAAAAACATGTATGTTCCTTTCTTTCCACACATTCTAGACAATAATGGAAGGACCCACTATCCAAAGATCTCCCCATTTTGAGCTCTTGCCCAACATCGGCCACGACAAAAGAAATTATTTCAGCTGCTTGTTTTTTACTGTATGCCACATCATCCTTTCAAGGAACCAATCCCTACATTCTTTGGCCATCGGACACCAAAACAGAAGATGATCTAGGGTTTCTTCATCTTCTTTACACATTATATATCTTCAGTATTCTCTCATGAAGGGCTATCCACAGAAAGGCACCCACTTTCGGAAGAACTCTTCTAATCCAACACCATTGTGAAGGCCATTGGTAATTGGTAATTGGTAATTGGCCATTGGTAATTTCGTGGTATTTCATAACCCAGTCTTACCTTATACTCCCCCGATTTGGCTGCACACTATTTCAGAGAGTCTTCTTCCTCTGACCAAATAACCACTCTCTTAAGTAGGATGTATTCAAGATTTTTGTAGTTTGTTTCGCTACCTATACCCACTATTTTCCATATTATGCGTCTCCTCTCTGCCTACGGTCTTTTATGTAATCTTCCACTCGATCCCCTATACTTCCCTCAACCTCATCTATCCAATCCAAATCCTCAAATCTTTCTCTCAGAGAAGGCTCCCCATTCCATGAGTCTCTCCAAAACTTGGCCTTTTTCCCATTTCCAATTTTCCAAGACAGGTTATCAATTATCAGCCTTCTTCTTTCCCAGATGAAATTCCAAACTGTTGAACCTCTACTTGAATTTGCCACAATAAATATTCTTTCAGGATCGATGGAGTCTAGGTATTTACATCTCATAATCCTGCACCAAACTTTATGGAGAGTTGAATACATTTTCCATGCTAGTTTGGCTCCTAGTGCTAAATTTTGAAGGTCCATCTTCCTAAGACCAGCTCCCCCATCTTCCTTAATTAAGCATGTTATTTCCTAGTTGATTAGAGGAATTATTTTGGCTTCCTTAGCTCCTTCCCATAAAAAATATTTTGGGAGACCATCCAATTTCCCACTTGCTTTGAAAGACATCCTAAAACATGACATACTGTAAATAGGAGCGACAGAGAGAACAAATTTAATCATTTGGATTCTACCAGGTTGTGATAGCCATTTAATTTTCTACATATTGGATTTGGCCTAACATTTGTTAATGATCTCTTCCCACACCAATGCATGATTACCCCCTAGACATATTGGAACTCCCAAATATCTTAAATGGAATTCTCCAATCTGGAGTTCTAGAATTTATGTTATCCTAGTCTGCATTATTCTACTTCAATTCAATAAAAAACACCTGAGATTTCTCTTTATTCATGCATTGTATTGATATGGCAGCATACTCATCGAATGTGTTCCTGATTGCCTCTGCTTCTTGCAACGATGCTTCCCCGAGAAGTTTTGTGTCATCCGCAAACTGCGAGTGAGTGATTGATTCTACATCCTGATGTAGACGGGTGCCTTTCCACAATCCCATCCAATGACTTTTCTTGATACTTTTTCCCAATACCTCTACCATTAACACAAATAAAGACGAGGACAAGGGATCTCCTTGTCTTAAACCATTAGTAGATTTGAAGAAACCACATACAGAGCCATTCACTAATACAAAGAATTTAATTGTTGAGATACAAAATTTAATAAATTCTAACCATTCCCTACAAAAACCAAAATTCTCTTTTACTATCAAAAGAAAGTCCCATTGTACTCTATCATATGACTTACTTACATCTAGTTTAAGCATCATACCTTTGATTTTATCTTTTTGCATATAATGAATGGTTTCTGCAACCAAAATGATATTGTCTGATATCTCCCTCCTAGGAGTGAACCCATGTTGATTCTTCGAGACCAATTTGTGAAGGATATTTTTTAGTCTACTGGCCATAGCTTTCGATATGATCTTGTAGAGTGAATTGTATAGAGATATGGGTCAATTGTTTGCCATTGTCTCACAATTTTGCTTCTTTGGAATAAGAACAATAATCATATTGTTTATTTCCTTAACAAATCTTCTTCTTTTTCTAAATTCTACCACCACCTTCCAAATTTCTTCTCCCATGAAAGCCCAACATTTTTTATATACCTCTATAGTTAACCCATCTAGCCCTGGTGCTTTGTTGGGGTGCAACGAAAAAGTTGCTTCATTTATCTCCTGAAGGGAAAATGACTTCATTAAATATTTGTTATCTTCTGAAGACATAAATTCTTCAATCACATTTGCTACCAAAGAGTTCCTAGTCATATCGATATTATGTTTGGTCCCAAGTACTTTAATAACAAAACAATTGATCGTCTTATGTTCAATCCTCTCTTCTTACATAACCCAATTGCCCTCCTCATTCTTAATAGCCAAAATTTTGTTTAATGACCTCTTTGCTTTGACTGGCGAATGGAAGAACTTCGTATTTGAGTCCCTTGCCAAACTCCACATCTCCCTTGACTTATCTCTCCAAAATAGCTCCTCTTCTGAGAATCTCATTCAGATTATTTGGAAGGGCTTTCTCTTTTTCAAATTCTCGATTGGTCATCCCTTGGATCATAACTACTTCATTAAGAGCTTCTAGTTCTTCCTCTATTATTATCTTCACACCAAAAATATTTTTGAATGATTCCTTATTCCACTTTTTTATTTTCTCCTTCAAGAAATGTAGTCTCTTTACAAAACAGAAACTTGGAGAACCTAAAAAATATTTACTCTCTTCCCACCACCACATACTTAAAAATTTGAAATAATTTCTCTATTTGTTCCTACCACTGTCTATTATAAATTAAATGGGAAGGTGGTCTGAACTAGTTTGTGGAAGAATTTTGGTGGCCAACACAGTCTGACCCTCCATCTGGATGCCGCACCTACAAAAAATCTATCTAATCTTTCTGAAATCTTGGAGAAATTAAGTCTTCTATTAGTCCAGGTGTACAATCCATTACTAGGAATAACATTAGATAATTTGTTTGTAACAAACTCTCTAAAGTCCTCCATGACTTTATTGCACATCCTAAGACCACCCAACTTATCATCAAGATCCAACAAAGCATTGAAATCTCCAGCGGCAATAGCCTTACCTCTATCTAATTTTTTAATTTGAGCAGTTAATTATTGCCAAACCCTCGCCTTATCCTCAGTTTTGATCAGGCCATATACATTTATTAAAGGGACGCAAATATGTCCACCCAGTTTCTCTACTAGAAAAATCATCCAATAATCATTTTTCTCAATAGGAGTGACTTTCACCACTAGAGGATTCCACATAATTCCTCAACCCCCCACCGATCCTCTAGCATCCTGAAACAAACCTTCCCATTTAGAGCAATATTTTACAAAACTAAGGGCCTTATCTAGATTTATCTTGGTTTCTTGGACCAAAACAACTTCGTTAGAAAACTTGTCTAAAGCTTGCTTGACCATGACATTCCATGAGAGGATCCTCATATGCCTCAAGGGAGGTAGTTCCTCCCTTGGATTTCTTCATGAAATCAAAAACACTAATGATACCTTTTTCCTTCGCTCTATCCCCTCTAACCTGCTTATGACTTCTCCTACCTCTCCTTCCCTTTGCCTTGCCCAAAAGGACATTAGACGGCTAACTAATGCATCTGGAATCTAAATTGGCCACCTCATCCTCTTTGTCGAAATATTCTTCAGAGCCTACTTCATATTCAATCTTTGTGTCAGACAATCCTTTACTGACAATGATAGCATTAATCAGAGATTCTGATTTGGACTTCAAATTGGGATCCGGAGTGATCATACCATCTTCTGGTCCTACCCTATTCTCTTTGTAACCTAATATAGGATGATCTTCCACTACAAACCTATTGGCATTATCCTCTCCCATAGGTTGCCTTAGATTGTGCTTTGGAGGGGAGACCGCTTTTACCACCCAAGTTTGTCTATTTCTTCTAGGGTTCCTGCATCTAGCCAGTCTAACAAACAATCTACACTTTGATTGATCATGAAATTTTCCACCACACAGATCACATGGCACTATATCCTTCTCTATTTCAACCTATTGGTGCCATTTTCTCTCTAAGGAAATCGGATTGATACTAGAAGAAATGGTTTTTCACCGTAGCAATTTTCAAACGAGCATACAAATAAGAATCATTTTTGATGATGCCTTTATCCACCTCTAGCAAAGTCCCCAAGGTTCTGCCAATCTTCTCCAAACAACTCTCTCCCCAATACTTTATAGGCAAGTTATACAATCTGATCCAAACAGGCTTTTCATAAAATTGCTAAAGGGAGATGATCAAAATTAGGGAACCATTGTTGTATGTATAATGGATAATCTTCAAAAGACCAATTTTCTTGGTGCATAATCCTATCCTTTTCCTCCTCATCTGCAAATATGACAATGAAGAAGCCTTTTCTCTCCATCTTTGAGCCAACAAACTGACATATGATAGTGAATTTCTCCCATAGAGCACGATCTTCCTCTATATCGCTAGACAGATCGATCTCAGTCTGATGAATCTTCTGATCGATTGGACCAATTCAGTTCCCCATGGAATCCTGAAGAATGTAGGTCTGCCATGATCAAATAACGATTTTCTTAGGTGTCCTCTCCTCTCTCTCATTACTCCTATTACCAATATTGTAGAGTTATTGTAATTTATATTATTAAATATAAAAAAAATTAAGACATAATATTTTTATTTTAAATTTAATATATTTTTACATTATTATTGAAAGATTGTATCAAACCTGTATTAAAATTGACTCTCGAATTAGATTGATTTTTGTAAAAAAATTAAATTTTAAACTCAAAACAAAAATAAACATATTGAATTTAATTTTAATACATACTATATTGAAGCACATCTTATATTTTTGTACAGTATCATTGAAATATTGTAGCAAGTTTCAACACCCATCATTAAAATTGATTCTATATAGAGTGAAAAAATAAAATATATTTTAATTAAATTTAAGACTTGAAACAAAATAAATATATTGAATTTTAGTCTAAGACACCTTATAATGAATTAAAATTAGAGGACCCATATAATAGAAATATGAAATAGTCCAATGTACTATGAAATGAAATAATTTCATATAATATCTATTAATCAAATCACTCAACATCATTAACATAAATGCAAATCTCTTACATATTAATAATAGAAAAATCAATTTATATTTATATTATTTCTTTATTTTCCTACATAAAAATATATGTTATTATCCCTAAACATTATAATAAGAATAGTTGTTCATATCATAATATTATTCAAACATCATATCAGAATCTATAATTAAAATTGACCATATGATTGAAAAACATCTATTGAAATTAGATATAAAATTAAAAAATAAAATAAATTTATTAAATTTTATTGTAATACAGCTTATATTGACATACAATTAGACCTCGCTTGTATAATAAAATTATAAAATAATCCTAGATACTATTAACAATCTATAAATGAAAGCAAATCTCTAACTTAATACTCTGAGATGAACAAATTCATACTTTATTATTCATTTATCTTCTTACATAGAAATCTACTTTATTCTCCCATATTAAGCATGATCACTAGCTAAGAATTACAGTCTCAAGAAGAGGGGTCAGCCTTAAACCACAAACAGTAAGCAACATATTAAGTCTAGAGAATGTTAGTCAATTTTGAGTGTTTAATACTTTTAAACCTGGAAGTGTATTCTTAGTGTGATCACACACATTAAGCAACATATTAAACGTAAAAAATTTCAATCAATTCTGAGTGAGTGTTTAACACTTTGAAGCATAGAAATATAAGCTTAATGTGTGTAATTTAAGTTGTTCCCAAAAAGACTCCATATCATTGTTGATAAATCAGCAAAGATGACCCTTGCCCTTGTACATCATCAAATAGAGAGCTGCTTCTGAACATCAAGAATGGCCTGAGCCGAGTGCCTCAGGTAATGGGTCTCCTCCTCGGTAAAGTGAAAGTTCTGAGCACTAAGAACCCCTATAATCAAATCACTCAACATCATTAACCTAAATGAAAAATCTCTTGATAGAAGAATAAATGTATTCTTCATTCTATTTTCCTACATATAAATATATGTTATTCTTCTCTTACTAAGGATTATCAATAAGAATTATTATCCCATGCGGAGATCATAGTATTATTCAAAGATCATATTAACACCCATAGTTACTATAATACATTTTGTATTGATATACAATTAGACTTCACCTTTACAATAAAAATATTAAATAATCCTAGATACCATAAACTACGTATAAAATTAAATCACTTAACATTGTTAACCTAAAAGCAAATCTCTTCTTTATTCTTCCTTTATTTTCCTAAATAAAAAATCTACTTTGTTCTCCCTCATTAATCATGACCAGTAGCTAAGAGATATAATCCCAAGAATAGTCGATATAATAGTTGTTGAAACATCAACAAAGATGACCTTTTCCCTTGTACATTGTCAAATACAAAGTTGTTTCAAAACATCAAGAATGGCCTCAACTGAGTGCTTGAGATGATGTGTCTCCTCCTCGATCAAGTGAAAATTCACAACACTAAGAACCCCTCTTCTTCCAATCAATGCAGATAGGCTAAGACCAAAAAATAGTTCAATTTATATTATCTCTTTGGTAAAATTATTTTGGCAATCATTTCAAATTGATATGTGTATCATTTATTCGGCATATAACTTAATTTCTCAATGGATATTGATAGGATTGAGGAAGAAGAGAATTAAGAGTTGAGTAATGAGGAGGTAATGCATATATGGCTGAATTTAACAATTCTTCGTTAAACATTAAATATTAGTAAATTATGTAATTAATTTTTTATAATTATAATTTCTTAAGATTTTAAGAATTGCTTGTTAATGAGTAAGAGGAGGTAGTTCTAATCATTATAATTATACAAATTCCATAAAGTGGTAGTAGTAATGTGTGTCCTATTCATAGAGGTAACGATGTTGGGCTTGATTAAATTACTATTAGTCTTTTATTTTTTTCATACGAGTGACACCACTCATGTTAGTCCCTCTCAAAATGACAACCACACTAATACACAAATATTCCTCAAATTATTGTTTTAACTAAGATCTATTTTTTCATATGAAATCAAAACACCCAAAAATATAATAAACCAACTAATAATAAATTTAGACCTAAATATTACTCCATCCTTAAACACTTGAATAAAACTCTTTCAATTATAAAATGTTTAAATCAATATTATTTTATTGACAGCCTGTTGACTGCTCTCAATTTGTAATTTTCTTTGGTTGTTTAAAATTCATAATCTGGAAGGCAATCAGAAAAGTTTCACGCCGTTGCCGGGGATCGAACCCGGGTCACCCGCGTGACAGGCGGGAATACTCACCACTATACTACAACGACAGTCACATGATCGAACATTTTCATATTAGACTTAGTTTTAATAAGTAGACAATTATTTTCATATTGTCCACTTCTCTTATGCTGAATAGAATCCACAAATTTTAATCATAAGAGCTCATGTATTTTGTTAGTCTTCCATGCAAAAGTTTATATAGGGTAACAATTGTGTTACTGGTATTGTTATGAAAGTTAGATATTATGAAAAGGGTGCCGTCAAATCGTAATGAGTGCAATAACCCACTGAAATACCAAATCAAGAATTCTGAAGTGGTCCAAATCGCCGCCCCTAAAACAAGACAAATTGTTTTGCTGGTTTTCCAGGCAAATTTTCTAGGCATTAAATTTGTTGGCCTCTCATTAATGTATGTCTTCAAGTTGACACCACACTCGGAAAAAATCTGGCATACGTAAGGGTTGAGGTTTGTTCGTAAGCTCAATCCCCTTGAATGAGGATTTTATAATTCTGGTGTAAAATATCCAATTTGTTGGCTGTCTTATTAGAAGGATTTAATAAACTAGCAATGGCATCTTGGTGTGCAATGGGTGTGTGGAAGAGGTGTAGAAGGTTGATTAGAAAGAAAAAAAATTGGTCTATTTTTTTCATATTTGAGTAGTACATGAGGTCGATTGGTATGACATGATGTTGTTTGTGCAGCGAAGGTCTCAATGGAGAAGTGATAGCTTCAAATTAACTATGCATCCACTTACAAGGATCCAATAATAATTGAAACAAAATCTTTATATCGAGAAGATTATCAAGTTTTATTGCCAACAAACTCATGATAAGTTTGAGTGAAAGACAATTGGGTAAAGAGATAGAGATAGAGCTGGAGATAGAGATGGAGAATGAGGAGAGGAATATGGATAGAAGGAGAGAGATATGAAGAGATAGAGAGAGAGGGGAGAGGAATGGATAGAGATGAAAGAGAAAATAAATAGAGAGAAAGGGAGAGATATAGTGGTAGAGAGAGATAGAGTTAACTAGATAGAGATAGAGGGATAAATGAAAGAAGTGATAGGGAGAGATAGATATAGAGAGGATAAGAGATTAAATATAGAGGCCTAGAGAGAGAGAGAGAGATAGGGAAGCAGAGAGGAAGAGGGGAAAATAGATAGAGAGGTAGAGAGAGGTAGAGAGAGAGATAAAGATAGAAAGATAGGGGGAGAGAGAGGAAGAGATAAAGAGATCTATAAAGGAAGAGGCAGAGATAGTGAGATAGAGATATAGAAAGAGGGGGAGAGATAAAAAGTTGGACAAATAGAGAGGGTGAGAAAAATAGGGAGATACATGTAAGAAGAGAAAGGGAGAGAGAGGTAGAGATAAAGGGACAGATAGGATGATAGAGAGGGAGAT
The DNA here is from genome assembly GCF_030272615.1 of Cryptomeria japonica. Lineage (NCBI taxonomy): Eukaryota > Viridiplantae > Streptophyta > Pinopsida > Cupressales > Cupressaceae > Cryptomeria > Cryptomeria japonica. Next base: position 610,227,328 of record NC_081413.1, on the reverse strand, counting down.
ATAGGGAGAAATAGAAAGGAGGTATATACACAAACATTGTAATGGTGAAAAATTAGGGTTAGTGTCAAATTAAGATAATAAAACCACTAAATGACTTAGGGTGAGTGCACCAAGATGGTGTGCAAAAAGGGGGTATAAGTGGACACTTTTTTTTTTTTTCTGAAATCAGCTAAATCTAAACTTGGAGGAGAAATTTGAGAGACATCCACTCAAAATATGAAGATACTCAAAGAACAAAGATTGTAGTACTATGAATCTAGTTTCCAAATTACTATTTGTTTCAAAATTGGATAATATTAAGGGGGTCAAATCTTTTGCGCACGAAAAACAGTCCCTGATTTTTTCTAAAAAACATAACATAGTGTCTAGTGTGTGCATCAAAAAATTCATAGTTATATTTATTATTTTGATAAATCCTTTGGTAGAGAGATAGCTAAAGTGAACACTATAAGTTGTGTATTTTTTTGTTAATTTTTCTTTTTTTAATCCAATTGCTTTCAATACACTTGCATTTTGTAGGTGAGATCCACATGCATCCATTTGAAGGAGAAAGAATGCCAATCGAGGAGCTATGAAGGAGATTCCAATACCATAGTTTGTGTTTCCATTTGAATTTCATCTTCATTTCCTTTATTGAGTGTATTAGGATTTGATTTAATAAGCTTGTTAGGTTTGTGGTTACCTAATCTAATGCTTTTGATGCCTTTGCCTAAATTCCTACTCATAGTACTCTTTGCTTTAAAAACATAAGTACATTCAATTGAGTCTAGAAATTCTAAGAGAATGATGTCTAAATGTAAAAATTACTAAAAACTAGACTGAATTGATATATTTATATGTTTATATAACTTTTGCACACAAGTAATCAATATTAAATGTTAAATCAAATATATCTAAATAGAAATAAGGTGAACTAAAATTTAAATCAAATCTCTCTCTCTCTCTCTCTCTCTCTCTCTCTCTCTCTCTCTCTCTCTCTCTCTCACACACACACACACACACATAATTAAATTAAATTAAAAAAATGAATTCAATTTAATTCTAATTTACCATATCTTGAAGTACCTATATAATAGAAATATGAAATAATCTCATATACTACCTATAAATCAAATAATACAAAATCATTAATCTAAAATCAAATCTCTTAATAATAAACTACCTCTTACTAATACATGAATATATTTTTTATTCTTTATATAATTTCCTACATACTTTTTCTCCCCTTATTAAACATCATCAATAGTTAAGAGTTATAATCCCAAGAATAGTCAATATCATAGTTGAAACTTCAACAAAGATGATCATTTATGTTAAACTTTAAACAAAATAAATATAATGAATTTCATTGCAATACACAATATATTGAAGTATATATTATATTTTTGTACATTATAGCCAACATTATAATTGACTATATATTGATTTTTTTAAAACAAAAAACTAAATAAACTAAAGTTAAAACTCGAAACAAAAAGAATATATTCAATTTTACTCTAACAAATCTTATATTGAATTACAATTAGAGTCTACCTATTTAATAAATAATTATGAAATAATTTCATGTACTACCTATAAATCAAATCACTTAACATCATTAACTTAAAAGCAAATCTCTTACCTATTATTAATAGATGAATAAATCTATTTTTTTTAATCTTCTTTTAATATTTTTCTACATAGAAATATTTGTTATTCTCCCCCATTAAGCATTATAGTAAGAGTTATAATCTCAAAAAGTTGATATCGTAGTATTATTATTCAAAAAATGTATCTACATCTATAACTAAAATTGAGTGTACAGATTGATCAAATTATTAAAATTAAATAAATATATTAAATTTTATTGTAATACATCTTTTATTGATAGATAAAAAGAAAGAAATATTCTTTTATAGTCTACATGTAGATGACTTATAACAATATTAGACCACCTCATACTTCTTATAAAAGACATCTAATTATACTACAAACGATCTAAAATACTATTTATAAACATTATAATAAAAATATAAAATAATCCAAAATACTACCTATTAATCAAATCATTCAACAATTAATTCTCTTGGTTATTACTAATAAGATAATAGATCTATACTTCATTCTTCCATTATTAAGAATTATAGTCCCAACGAGATTCGACATCATACTTAAAACATCAGCAAAGACGAGCCTTTCCCTTGCTGGTCATCAAATAGAGAGCTGCTTCTGAACGTCAAGAATGGCCTGAGCGGAGTGCCTGAACTGCTGGGTCTCCTCCTCCGTCAAGTGAAAGTTCACAGCACTAAGAACCCCTCTTCTTCCAATCAACAAAGGCAGGCTAAGAAAAACCTCATCTTCAATCCCATGAAACCCCTTGGCCAAAACAGACACCGGATGTATTCTCCTCTGGTTACGCAGCAAACTCTTCACCAAGTTAGCAGCACTAGAATAGCCAATGGCCCAACAGGTATACCCCTTGAGCTCGATAACCTCATAAGCACTATCAAGAGCAGCCCGATGAATAGCCTCCAAGTGGTGCTTCTCATAAGGGATCTCCTGCTTATTCAAAAACCCAAGCACCGGCATTCCTCCAACACTAATCGACGACCAAAGCGCAACAGAGCTGTCCCCGTGCTCCCTAACAATGTACGCCTCCACGTCCTGAGCGTTAACATCCAGGTGCTCGGCTATCATGAAGCAGAAGCGCGAAGAATCCAATCACCCTATTCGATGGGAACCCCGAGAGCTTCGAGGCCACGTAGGTCAGAATGTCCACCGGGTTCGACACCACCAGGAGTATGGCCTCCGAGCTGTGCTTCACTACCTGCGGAACGATGATCTTGAACAGCTGCACGTTCCGTTCAACCAGCGACAACCGGGACTCTCCTTCCCGTTGCCGGGCACCCGCCGTGATTATGCAGATGTCCGAACCGGCGGAGACGGTATAGTCGCTACCCACCACGATCTTCGTCCGCGGCAGAAAGGCGGCGGCGTGTTAATGCAGGTCCAGCATTTCGCCCCTCAGCTTCTCCGTGTCCACGTCTACCAAGGCTAATTCGCTGGTGAGCTCCTGGGTCAGAATTGTTTGCGCCACCGCCATTCCCACATTGCCCTCGCCCACTACCGTGATCTTTGTGTTTCCGTTATTCGGATGCATTGGCCCTGCACCTTCGATTGGCTTGAAGAAGGTGCTGGCTATGTCTATGCCCAAATCGCCTGAACTCATGCTTTTTCGATCGACCCTTCTCCATCTTGTTTTGTTTCTTCAGCATTGAGCCTCGCTTAATATAGTCATCGGTTGCCTCGAGGTGAAGGAAAACATAGCGGCGAATCTCACCATTGCATGTTCGTGTCTAGAAGTGGGTAGCAGATAACGGAATAAGTCTCTGTATTACTACCGCCTTTTCGCCCCCTGATTGCCATTATAAACCACCTAGAAGCTTGCTTCATGTGCTGAAACTTCATATGGGTGCCGTCAGATCGTAATGAGTGAATTGACCAACCGAAATACCTAATCGAGAATCCTGAACTGGTCATCCAAACCGCCGTCCCCTAAATAACGGCACATTGTTTTGCTTGCATTCCAGGCAAATTTTCTTTCTTGGCGACTCATTAATGTCTGTGTTCAAGGTGACACCAGGCTCGGAAAAAGCTGACATACGGAACGGTTGAGATTTGTACGTAACTTGAAGCCCCTTTCAAAGAGATTTTTATAATAAAGTGAAGTAATTTGATGTAAAATATCCAATTTGTTCGCTGGGTCACTGGCTGCCTTAATGGAAGGGTTGAATGAAGAATGCTTGCTCCGTCAAAAGGTAGCTGTTATAAGTATGATCAAATGTACATCAAGAATGTTTCATAAATAATGATAAAATATTATCGAAAGTACATGAAGATTGTTTCTAAAATTATTTATAAATTTTTGTTTTTTTAATTTGGGGGATGGAGGGGGCATATGTAAGTCATAACTTTATTTTCAAGTGTTTGTATATATATAACTAGTAGTTGCACCTTGGTGTGTAATGGGTACACCGAAGAGGTTTGGAAAGTCGATTAAGGAAAATTTTGGTCTATTTGTTTGTATGCAAGTATAGAAATGAGGTCAATTGGAAGGAAGATATATAGGGGTAAAAAGAGATGGATAAACAGTCAGCTAGAGTTAGAGGGAGATATGGACAAACAAATATGAAGAGATAAAGATGGACAGGGAAAGAGATAGATATAGATTTCTAGGAAGAGGGAGAGGGATAAAGATGGATGGCTAGAGAGAGGGAGACATGTCCAAAGGTATAGAGATAGAGAGAGAGAGAGGGGGTGGGGGGGGGGGAAGATGGAGATGAATATATAACGAGGTAGAGAGACACAGAGGGAGAGATAAAGATAGAGAGATATAGGAAGTTTGAGAGAGAGCCAAAGAGATATATAGAGGAAGAGGGAGAGATATAAAGAGTTATAGATGGTCAGACACTTGTGATAGAGATAGATGAAGACATAGAGAGGAGGAAGAGGGAGAGGGAGATAGATGGATAAGTAGAGAGACAAATAGAGAGTAGACAAAGAAATATGAAGGGGGCAATAGAGAGGGAGAGAAAAAGATACACGAAAAGAGAGGGAGATATTGGTAGCAATAGAGAGATAAGGGGAGAAGGATTGAGGGAGGGATAAATAGAGAGATCTAGAAACAAAGGAATGTGGAGAAAGATGGAGAGATAGGTAGTAGGGGAGAGAGGGAGAGAGAGAGATGGGTAGAGAAGAGAGTGTGTGTCAACTTGTAAGTATAAGACAATATTACAATCATATATTTGTGCCTCAATAAATGTCTTAGTCTTAATATTAATAATTTCTAATCTTCAAACCTAATATATTTAGATATTTTTTTATTTTTTTATAAATCAATAATTATCAATTGTTTTTAAATTCTCTTATTACCAATCATTAATATCTATTATTAATTTATTTACCTAAAATAATTTAGAATGTCTATATATGCATTTTATTTGATCTGATTGATAAAAGGAAAAAAATATATATGTCAACTCGAATCAAACCCAATGCATCACCAATTTAATTTTTGTTTAAAGAAAACAAAACCCAATGGAATAGCTTCAAATTTTGAGGTGATTTGACCTTTTTCAAATCAATTCAAGAGACAAGGTACACCCAATGGAATAGCTTCAAATTTTGAGGTGATTTGACCTTTTTCAAATCAATTCAAGAGACAAGGTATGGTGATAAGGCAGAGCACTTTGTTATTATTTTACTACAAAAAATTTCTTGTGAGATCCCCTTGTAAAAAATATTAGATACCCCAAATTGTCATCATATTTAGCGGTGACCTAAAGAGCAACACCTTTATTTTCTATTGACCAGTAAGGACTCCAAAGTATGACCTTTATTTCTGGTGGCGCCCTTCCATGACCTGGATTAAGCCGTGTCAAGCATGTTCCCCATGGACAACATGGCTTCTAAGCATAAAGGTTTTCTACATCTGACGAATGAATGTTAAACTTCACCTAATAGACAGCAAATATTGTAAAATTAAATACCCAACTTTAAAATTCAGCATATCATCGATTCAAATTCCAAAGAACTGACGCCCAATTGAACCATTGCCAATATGACCAAGATAGTCAACTAAATTTTGGGAAAAAATATAACAAAAAATGGGGGCACCAAATTGGGGTAAATAAAATACATGCCTGGAGTTTGGAGATTTATTATGGAGAGAATGTTGATAACACCATCTCATTAAGGAACCAGTGGGAATAGTTATAAGAAGAAGAGCAAATACTATACACAAAACCAACAGTATTTTTAGTGCAAGAATGATCGAATGTTTGTTAATGTCACCCTGATCCGTTTGATGACGGAATGTCTGTTGCCTCCTCTCATCACACCTTTCCCCCTTGAAGGCGAGTAAACACTACCACTGGTATTCATTCCCATTCTATGTTTGAACCTCTATTTATTGGGCAAAAAATCAACGAGCGAGATGATTTTCATCTTCTTGCATACCCTCTAAAGTAATTTGCACCGTTGATGTTTTAATTGAGTTGCTCCACTTCATATAGGATACACCTTCGTGTAATTATAATTATAATGTGTAAAAATAATAGTGAAATCAATATATATTTATATTTTGATAGAACTGATTAATTGTAATATTATATAGATATGTAGTATATTTTAATACTTGGTTCTTATTAATTTTCATATATTTATTATTTGTTACTATGCACCTTTTTTAATAAGTTTTTTATTATTTGTATTTTATTTCAAAATTATTATTGTAGATTTAAGTTTTATTTTTATTTAATATAGATAAATGTGGTTCAATTTTAAGGAGTGTGAGAATGAATCTGAAATTCAAATATTCAAATACAATTTTTAATTTTCTCTTTCTTTTTTTGCTAGTTGTGATAAGCAACTTAGCATAGATTTGCATGACATGTTTTTTATTATGAAACAAATAAGTTTTGAAGGGACCCGAAACACTTTAACAAAACTAAATCAAAAAGATGCATAAAGATAAACAATTTCACTAGAGCCCAAAGGCAACAAAAAACCAGCACAAAAGCAAAATCTAGGAAAGAGACGGCAAAAGGGTGGAAACTAGTACAAGTTTTTAAGGGCCTCAACGGCCTCTATTTCCAGCTAAGTCATGTTTAATGCAATCTTCTTGAGCTCCTGAATGTCTTGATTAGCATTTTTCTTCTTTAGATTAAAGCCCTAGTTCTCTTTTACGGTCCCACTATATCCTCTATCTTTTTATCCAGCACCTCCACATCCACTGTAGCTCCTTCCTGGTGGGTGACTTCAAGCTTTCCAACCATGGTATTTATATTCTCAATCGAGATCTTAACCACTTTGTGACTGAAGGTAACTAGAGATATCAGGTTTTCATTAATTTTTTGGAATTTGTTCTCCATCTTACCCAGTCTACCTTCAAAATCTTTCTTGAGTTTTTCCTCCAACTGATAAATCCTACAGTCGTAATCTTTCTTCATATCACTAATCATTCCCATAGTCTTCTGCATTGAATCCACAATTATCTTTCTCTGATCCATCGTCCATTGTTCATTAGTTTGAGAGTCTTGTTTACTGCTAATAGCCCTCATTTTCACATTGATATCTTTAATTTCGTGAAAGGCCCATTTAAACATCTTGAAGTTGTTAACAGTCGCATCACAACCTACAGCCAAAACATCATCAGGATTCTCCCTTTCCATGTTGAGGAAAGGAGAATTGGCATTGAGCTCCTTCGAGAAGGGGGGTCTACTGCTTGGGTTCGGAACCTGGACAAATTTATTCGGGAATGATTGGTGAGAAGGAAGAGAGTCAAAATGTGAAGTGGACATAGGGGATTGTCTGCCATGTTTATCTTGGTGGCCACTCTTCGAAGAAGACCCAAAATCAAAGTGATTTATCTAAGATTGTGAACAAGATTTCTAAAGTTGTTAATAGTGTTGATTATGTCAAAATATATCAAATGATTGTATTGTAATATATAAATTAGAACAAAGCATTTAAAGGATGATATTGTTCAGTCGATAGCATTTGTTTTGATACATATTTTCAATGAAATATCTAGTTTTAGATTGTAAATCAAAAAACTTTGTTTGTAACTCCTTTAAGGTTGGTGCCTTAAAAGTTGTTGAGTTGCTTCTCATTTTATAAGAGTTGGTGATTTTAAGAAAGGGGTTGGGTAACTCCACAGAGTTGGTGCCCTTTAAAAAAATTTAATCATTTCAATTGTGAGGTTAGATTAGGACAATCGATCCTAGCAGTGTTTCTCGTCAGTTTCTATAGCTTTTAAATTTTAGTTTGAAGTTGATAAAAGTTTTTGGATTAAAGATTATTAAAGTGTTAATTCTACTACTAATTCACCCCCCCCCCCTCTCAGTAGTAGGTCAATGTTCTACAGGTTTACCATATATCCTGGTCTAACTGGTAATTTGGAAACTATATTTGGATCAACAAAATATTCTATAGCTCTAATGTCAATTAAAATAGAAACATGATGGTCATAAAGCTTATTATTGAACTGTATCGATGTGGCTTGAAAGTCAACTTAGCAGTTATATATCATTGCATTAATATGGTGTTGTGGGGATCCTTGCTTTCACCTCGTGGACATCTAGGGACATATGTTTGCATAATACTCTCCTTCACAGATGTAGCATCCATCTCAAGGTGTCTTAGGTCCATATAATATGTCCCTCCTATTGTTGTTGTTGTTGTTGTTGTAATTGGCCCTCTTATTACTCCCATACCGATTCCCTTATGCTTTTCCCTGAGAGTGTTGTTTCCTCCCTTCATATTCTTGATTTATTGATTATTTTTATCATTTCCCCACTAATAGTCATTATAGAACTTCTTACCAACATCATGATTATTGTGGTAATTAGCCCCCTACTGCAGCTTCTTCTCTTGTTTAATTGCTTTTTCAAAGACCTCATCCATGGTTAGTGGATTGTGAATATCCACTTTAGACCCAATCAATGTCTTTAAGCCCAAAATGAACTTATAGATTCAAAAATTCTCATCCAACTGATATTGTGGTAGGTACTTAAGAAAGTGATCAAACCTTTCTTGGTATTAAGTTATTGTCATTTTGCCTTGGGTTAGGTTTTGAAACTCTATCATCTTCTTGTCAAAGAAAAAGTAGGGTAACCATCTCTTTCTAAACAATTCAATGAATTGCTCCCATTTTGTTTCTCCTAGCAATAGTTTCTTCTCATCCTTCTCACTAACCCACCTAGCAGTTCTTTCATCGATGATTTGATAGATTCCCCAAATCGCCTTAGTCTCATTCGACAAGTTGTGCAACTCAAAGTATTATATCATTTCAATTATCCACACCTCTACCCTATCTCTAATGGTCTTTCCATCAAATTTTTAAGGAGTGACCTTCTTGAGGTCCTTTTTTAACTCCTCTACAATTTCGCCTCTATTGTTGTCAATGCCATCCTAGTGTTGTTCCTTTCTTTGGTCTTGTCCTCTTTGGATATCTTTTTCCATATTATCCATTCTAGCTCCCCATTAAGTTAGGAGGTTAAGAATCTAGTCCAACCTCTCAAATTCTACTCATTATTTTGGCCACTCTTAGACCCGCCATTCCTCATGTTAACCATAGTTGACTAGGTTGACCCATTAGGCCCTAAAGTTTAACCTAATGCTCTAACACCAAAATTTATTGTCTGCAAGTTGAGGAGGGGAACATGGCCCAAGCACTTTTCCACCCAACCACAAAGCAATTATGCTTCCCCAGAGTTCTTCCTGACATGAAGAACAGACAACCTTGCATGAAGATCCTAGCTACTTGGAAACTGACAAGATGAAAACCATGGTGCAACGTGATACATCTACATGCACATCTACTATATGATAGCGCATTGTCATATTATCAATATATGATAGAGAAACATATTATGTAAATTTGTTGGGTAGTTCATCTATTTCAATGAGCTATGCTTTCCCAAAACACGTTTATAACGTGTATTTTCATGAAAAGAGGACCATCCTTCTCTGTTTACACATATTCGACACCCCTTCCTGAAAACATAGCTTGACAACACATAATGCAAACACATCCCAATGAACTTATGATTATGCATCCTTCCTATGATGTGGTATTTAATCATATTTCATATGTAATTGACATTGATTCTTAAACTACAGGATTGTTCCAATAAAATGATGACGTGTTTATCTACATGCTTGTTCATATGCATTCATATTTTACATGGTTGTTTTGATGCAATAACAACATATTCATCTACATGGTTGTTCATATGCATTCAATAATAATTATCTACATGGTCGTTCATATGCATTCATAATAATTCATTATTTTATATGACTATGCAATGATGGTACTTTCATCTACGTGACTGTTCATATGCATTTGATGTTCATGAAGAAAAACATAATGTAATATTCCCATGGAAGATGATACAATTCATATTGATAAAGGAGTAAAATCATTAAAAAACCAAGATTCAATCAATAGATAACAAATAATAAGAAGTTTATTTAATTAAATATATAAATATGAGAAGGTATATCACATGTATGTATATGAAGTATAAATATATGTGATATATTGTATATGTGAATTTCTCAATATGTATGTTATACTATTATTTCTAGTTATAAAATGAAAATAAGATTTTTGTTTAAGTGTTTTATCTATGTTTTAGTCTCATTCCCTTGACATCCATGATAATTATAACTGATTCAACTATGTTTCAGGTTCCTGTGAAAGGGATTTTCAAAAAGCTTGATTAATTCCTATATCTCATATAAAGGAAGAAGATAAGGAGTTTGTTTATTTTATTGAATAACCAAGGTTCAAATTCATACTTAATTGTCCAGAAAAGAATCTTAAAACCTACTTGACTAGTATGATATCAACTGATCTCCTAACTCGATTTCCTCTTAATGAATGATACCTTCAAATCAAGACTCCAAATTGATCTACATTTGAACCCAACTAGTATGCACTCTGGGCTATGCAAGTTTTGTTGTGGTAATGTACTCTATATTGCAGGTCTAGTTATAATAATGCTTTCTATGATGTGAGCTTAGAAATTATATGCAAGATTCTACGATGCTAAATGATACTAAATGATAGTGCAAGATTCTGCGATACTTCATGTCACTCCCTCTCTCTCTTTCCTAATGCATTGTATTCGCAGGCTATTTACTGGCAACATTGAAAATAATAAAATGATTCTATTCTTACTTACTCTTTTTTCATAAAATACCTTCGATATAATGGTTGAAAATCATAAATGGGAGATTCTCTTATTATTTCAATTTTTCCTATGTTGTAACGGCTGTCTACAGCCAAGCTTCTATAAAATGGTTATTGAAAATTGAAATGAGGCATCCTTAATAAATGGACGTTATATATATATATATATATATATATATATATATACAAATATGTGTGTATATATACATATATATACATACATACATATATGTACACACATACGTATACATATACATATATATGTATATGTTTGTATATGTATATATATACATGTATAGATGTGTGTGTGCGCGTGCGTGCGCATACATGTATGTACACATATATATATAATTCTATTTAAAATTAAATCAAAAATTTAACTGATTTAATATCCCAAAATAAGTTTATCTCATTGTTTCATTCAAACAAAAAGTTGGTACGTGATAAGTAGAATGGAGTAATAGACTCAAAGAGTACAAAGAAGTACAAAGTAGACTAGGGCTCCCATGAGGGATGAACTATGTAATACTCGCACTTATGTGGGAAGATTCAAGGCCATTGCTCAATTGAATAATATTGCCCCTATTTATGTTGCCAATTTGCAAAGAATTGCTACATGTTACCAATATTTGAAAGATTATTTAGTTGACAGAGCCATAGATGCATGTTGAGAAATATTCAATTCAATCTCGATAGCTTTTAGAAGGAGAGAACCAATTTCTTTGAATAATATCACTTGGAGTGTAAGAAGGATAAGACATATTATTGTGGCAATCGAGTTTCAAAGAGAAAATTGGATAGCAACGAGGTTCATACCTCCCTTGATCATTATGCCATCTCCAAGATTGAATGCACCCAATCAGATGCCACAGACTGTTTTTGATGCATAGAAGGTTGGGTATGCTTCACCAAGAGAATATGTTGACTATAGAAGGTTGAGGTTTGACTTGGTGATTTTGTTGAAGCACATGAAGAGAGATATACTTGACCTCAGACCATGAGGACATGGTCAACACTAAGAGGGGAGGAAATGATGGGCATAAAAGATGTCATTTCAATCTTATGCTTTTATAAACAAACTTGATATAATGATTTAATGTTTTAATGATTTTAAGTCTTCTTTTTAAACCTTATTCAATATAATTATGGACAAATTCTTTTATGTGAACGTTTATCTTTTTGATGTGATTGATATAAGTTGATCAAATATTATGTTCCATTTTGAATTATATCCCTTGCATTTGATCATCTTTGAGTTAGCTTATGACAGCTCCAAAAAATCACGATAACAAAGTTGCAACTCAACATTGATCCGCTCCTTGCTCTCTCTGGGAAGAGTTACATCGAGAGATTCAAAGATGGCTGTGTAATAGCTTAGAGTCTCCATAAACCTAGGGAAGAACGGTGCAGTGTTAGTGTTAGATTCTTGCTCAACTAATGTAACAACTTTTGGCCTTAGTCCCTTTACCCTCCGTAAAATTCGATCCCGATGGTTGCTTGTGTTTACACTTTCATCGGGCAAATGATGCAGCTGGAAAGCAAAATTCACAGCCAATGCATCCCTAGGTCGAACCTCAAGCATATGAACCTGAACATCAGCACCCATCATAGGCACAGCATGAAACTCAAATGGAACTTTGAAAGTCTCAGCAAGCTTTGATAATCTTTTACCAACCAACTCTAACCCTCCACCTCGAGCAAGGGCTTGGAGGAGTGTAACCCATTGGCTGCCTTGAGCAATCTGAAAATCCACAATGTGCACTCTATCTTCATCTTTGAATGCTTCTGCGATGGCACCATTTGCAGCCATATAACCAAATTTGAAATAAGGGCAAACTTCATAGAGGATTTGCATATATGGCAGGAGCTCTGCACTAGCAGGTTCTTTGCACCTTAATGCTTTGTAAATTGTTGCTCCAGAGCAAGCCATCCTTGCCACAAGACCTTCTACCATATATGCACCCAACCTTTTCTGATTGACAGCTACAGTATTAATTTTAAACAATGCAAGAAAATCTCAAATTGAGAGCAGTCTAACAGGGTGTCAATAAAATAATTAATCTTCAATATATTCTAGTAAATACGTTTTCCATAAGTAATAGTTTTTTATTACGAGAATAAGATATTTAGGTTTAAATTTTGTATTATTTAAACATTTTATAATTGAAAAAGTTTTATTCAAGTCTTTAAGGATGTAGTAATATTTTGGTCTAAATTTATTATTAATTGGTTTATTATATTTTTGGGTGTTTTGATCTTATATGAGAAAATAAATGTTAGTTTAAATAAAGGTTTGAGGAATACTACTATTAGTTTCGTTGTCATTTAAGAATGATTGACATGAGTGGTCCCACCACCCACACAAAAAAAGTAAAAGACTAGTAGTAACATAATCAAACCTAACATTGTTACTTCTATGAGTAGGACACACATTGCTACTACCGCTTTATGAAATTTGTATAATTATAGTGATTAGAAGCACCTCCTCTTACTCATTAACAAGCATTAAGAAATTATAATTATTAAAAATTAGTTACATAATCTAATAATATTAAATTTTTAACGAAGAATTGTTAAATTCATTACCTTGTCATTACTCAAGTCTTAATTCTCTTCTTCCTCAATCCTCTCAATATCCATTGAGAAATCAAGTTACATGCCAAATAAATGATACATGTATCAATTAGAAATGATTACCAAAATAATGAAACTAAAGAGATAATATAAATTGAACTATTTGTTGGTCTTAGCCTGTCTGCATTGATTGGAAGAAGAGGGGTTCTTAGTGTTGTGAATTTTCACTTGACCAAGGAGGAGACACATCATCTTAGGCACTCAGCTCAGGCCATTTTCGTTGATGTTTCAACAACTATCATATCGACTCTTCTTGGGATTATATCTCTTAGCTACTGGTCATGATTAATGAGGGAGAATAAAGTAGATTTTTATTTAGGAAAATAAAGAAAGAATAAAGAAGAGATTTGCTTTTAGGTTAATGATGTTGAGTGATTTTATTTTATACGTAGTTTATGGTATCTGGGATAATTTGACATTTTTATTATAAAGGTGAAGTCTAATTGTATATCAATACAAAATGTATTATAATAAAATTTAAAATATTTGTTTTTTTTTTCATTTCAAATCTAATTTCAATAGATTTTTTCAATCTATATGAAGTCAATTTAACTATGGGTGTTAATATGATCTTTGAGTAATACTATGATCTCCGCTTGAGAAAATAAGGGACGGCAAGTAAACATCACACACTAAGCCTTTGACTGTGCTTACGTGGCAATTGTGGGCCCATTACCATTGTCAAGTTCTGCTTCTATTCGTTTCTGTTTCCGTTTCTGTGAACTTTCAAATTTAAACATTTGTCATGCCTGAATTTTGGTGGATGTTCATAAATGTTTGATCACAGCTTGTAGTCATTTTATATTTCCCAGCGTGATCCCTGCCTATGTCAAATGGGAGCATCTTGTTGCCATGAAATGGAATCGACAAACAATCTTCCTTCCATCTATCAAATCACACATAGGGCAACAAAGAAAACTATGGAGTTCACACCTAAGTCAGTTATCATTAGAAACTTGGAGAGTAGAGCTATCATTGGGAGTAGAGTTGTGGATCATGCATATCTCAGTTATATTCCTTTGCAGATCTTGTTCCTATTGATGAGGATGATTTTACATATGATGATTCTTCACATGATGATTCAGATTTTGAGAACTTTGGGTACTTGAACTTGGGGATTTTCACATGTGACCCCATTCTTGAGCCTTGCATTTCATCTCCTCTTATTGATATCACATCACCTATTGCACTTGATGATGCAGATAGTGCAACAATTTTACCTTCTTGTGATTCATTGCAACAAGATATATCTCGTCTTCCAGCTTCAGTTTCTTCGAATGACTAGTTGATAGACATTGCATGTTTGTTTGTGGAGTCCTACATTGTAGATTTGGGAGACATCATTGATGATATTCATCTTCTCTTTGATGAAGATGATCCTTCTTTGATTGTTGCGAGGGAACACTCTAATCCTCTTATTCATTCTCTACATGATCATTCTTTTGAGGTTGACATGATTGTGGATTCTTATGTAGGGGTATGTGCAGGATCATGGTGTGCCAAAACAGGCCCTTAAGTGGCAATGAAATTTCAAAAAATCAGAGTTATGCAACTTGACATGAAAATTTGAATAAGTTGTGAACATTATTTTTAAAATATGTAAAAAGTTAATCTATAGAATATTGAATGTAGTTTCTAAGCTATTAGTTGTTTTTTGGAAAAAAAAAATCCTATTTGATGAAAATTTCAAATTTCAATGCAGTGGTACTAAAATTTCAGCAAAATGATAAGTAGGCATATGTCTAACAACCATAATCACAACCAAATCATAATATTTTTATATAATATTTATAATATAAGTGTAGACACCTAAAATTGTCATGTCTAATTAAATAAATATTTTATTTATTTAATTACTTTAGCTTAATTCTTCTATTAATTAAATAAATCTTTATTTATTTAATTAATTCATTTATCCTCTTATAGCCTTATTTCTCATTTAAATAAATACATTTATTTATTTAAATTATCCTTTGCTTAAATTAAATAAATATTTTATTTATTTAATTATCCCACTTCTTCTATTAATTAAATAAATCTTTATTTATTTAATTAATTCATTAACCTTTTCTACCCATGACACATGTCATTCATCTCTTAATTCCTACACTACCTACCCCTTTCATTATTTTATTATTTCTTTTACCTACCCTCTAATCATAGCCGACCTCCTTTTACACCTCTCAATCTTATCCCTCCATTTCATATTGTGTCTTCTATATAAGGAGATGCTTCCTTCATTATCAAACCCTAATCAATCACCCTAATCATTCATGCTAATCATCTTTTATGCAATTGACTACACTACGATCCTACTTGCAACCACATTCTGTTCTTTGTTGAGCTCTTGTGCATATAAAATCTGAGAGCAAATATATCAAGCAAGATCAATGGAGATAGGAAGAATGGAGATCAAAACCCTATTGGGCATGTGATGGTATAATCTTTGTGATTTCATTTGATTTGCATTGTCTTAGGTAATCTTCATATGTTATGGTGGATCTTTGTTGATTGTTAGGCTAGGGTTTTGTGGTTGAATTCATTTAGCCTTTCAATATTGTTATTATTGTTATCCATTTTCACCATATACAATAAGTATTAGACTCGTGTCCGGATGCGACACATATTTTTTTATAATTTTTTATAAAGTAAATAATTATTTATGAATTTTTTACTACATACATCTTTTCAAAAATTCAGAAACTCCTACGTCTGACCACCTTAACTTGGTCAAAACCTCATGAAAGTCATTTTTTAAAATTTTTCCCTATAGTAGACAAAGCATAAGATGTGACGCATGTTTCAGATTCAAAAAATGTTATACCGTTTGGAAGTTATGAGTGTTTTTCAATCAGTCTATCAATCAGGACTTTTGTCAGAATTCAATTAGAAAATAAATAATGATTATTTATTAAAGTCAAAATAAGAAAAGCCTTATATTGTTGGAAAGTTGAGAACATCCTTAAAAAAACCCTTTTCGTTTTATCATTTTTTGCTATATAAAAAGTCGTCAACCACCAGTGTAAAGTCTGGAAAATCAAGGAATATTGAAAAACACGTTTTTTCAATTGACTTTCTAGGCTTGTCACTTCCAAGCCAAATCCCAAAGCAAACCTGAGCCGAAATTTCAAATTTGAAATTTGTACAACAAAAATCGAATATCCGATACAATCGAATATCTGATTTTAATAAGTAAATTCAATAACTAAATTTACACATAATTAATCTATTGTTTATTAATATATAATATATTAATATACAATATATTAATTTATAAATAAATTAGTATATGATATTAGGGAGAGGGAGAGGGGGGAGTGGGGAGAGAGAGAGAGAGAGAGAGAGAGAGATTAGGGGAGATGGAGAGAGAGAGAGAGAGGGGTAAGGGAGAGAGATAGATTAGGGGAGAGGGGGGAGTGGGGAGAGAGAGAGGGAGGGTGAAGGGAGAGAGAGAGAGAGAGAGAGAGGGTCATATTGTGTCCTAAGGGGTTATATTGTGTCATGTGACCCCTTAGGACACCATATAACCCCGTAGGTGTCAAATTTTTGTAAGCAATACTGGCACTACTTTTTATATTGTAATAATAGTTCATCTTGCCACCTTATGACACACTATGAACCATAATGACACCATATGGTGTCATTAGAGGTCATATGGTGTCCTAAGGGGTCATGGGATACCATATGACCCCTAAGGACAACATATGACCCCTTATGATACCATATTTGATCGTTATGGGTCCTATGGTGTCCTAAAGGGTCATATTATGTCCTACAACCCCTTAGGACACCATATGACCCCTTACAAAACCAAATTGTGTTGTTATGGGTCATATTGTGTCCCAAGGGGTCATATTGTGTCATATGACCCCTTTAAGACATCATATGACCCCTTAGGACACAATATGACCCTTTATGACTCTATACAATGTCATTATGGGTCATATGACCCTTTATGACACCATATGGTGTTGTTACGGGTCGTATGGTGTCCTAAGGGGTCATGGGATACCATATGACCCCTAAGGACAACATATGACCCCTTATGACACTATATTGGGTCATTATGGGTCATATGGTATCCTAAGGGGTCATATTGTGTCTTACGACCCCTTAGGACACCATATGATCTCTTACGACACTAAATTATGTCTTTATGGGTCATATTGTGTCCTAAGGGGTAATATTATGTCATATGACCTCTTTAAGACACCATATGACCCCTTAGGGCATAATATGACCCTTTACGACTCTATACAGTGTCGTTATGGGTCATATGACCTCTTATGACTATATGGTGTCGTTAGGGGTCCTGTGGTGTCCTAAGGGGTCATGGGATACCATATGACCCCTAAGGACAACATATGACCCCTTATGACACCATATTGGATTTTTATGGGCCCTATGGTGTCCTAAGGGGTCATATTGTGTCCTACGACCCCTTACGACACCATATGACCCCTTACAATACCAAATTGTGTCCTTAGGGGTCATATTGTGTCCTAAGGGGTCATA
This sequence comes from Cryptomeria japonica, assembly GCF_030272615.1. Classification (NCBI taxonomy): domain Eukaryota; kingdom Viridiplantae; phylum Streptophyta; class Pinopsida; order Cupressales; family Cupressaceae; genus Cryptomeria; species Cryptomeria japonica. The sequence goes on along the minus strand of NC_081413.1, from coordinate 610,209,438 downwards.
TTGTGTCATATGACCCCTTTAAGACACCATATGACCCCTTAGAACACAATATGACCCATTACAACTCTATACGATGTTGTTATGGGTCATATGACCCCTTATGACACCATATGGAGTCGTTAGGGGTCGTATGGTGTCCTAAGGGGTCATGGGATACCATATGACCCCTAAGGACAACATATGACACCTTCTGACACCATATTGGGTTGTTATGGGTTCTATAGTGTCCTAAGGGGTCATATTGTGTCCTACGACCCCTTAGAACACCATATGATCCCTTATGACACCAAATTGTGTTGTTATGGGTCATATTCTGCCATATGACCCCTTTAAGATACCATATGACCCCTTAGGACATAATCTGACCCTTTACAACTCTATACAGTGTCGTTATTGGTCATATGACCCCTTATGACACCATATGGTGTCGTTAGGGGTCGTGTGGTGTCCTAAGGAGTCATGGGAAACCATATGACCCCTAAGGACAACCTATGACCCCTTATGACACCATATTGGGTTGTTATGGGTCCTATGGTGTCTTAAGGGGTCATATTGTGTCCTACGACCCCTTAGGACACCATATGACCCCTTACGACACCAAATTGTGTCGTTATTGGTCATATTATATCCTAAGGGGTCATATTGTGTCATACGACTCCTTAAAGACACCATATGACCCCTTAGGACACAATATGACCCTTTACAACTCTATATGATGTCGTTATGGGTCATATGACCCCTTACGACACCATATCATATCGTGAGGGGTTCTATAGTGTCCTAAGGGCTCATGGGATACCATATGACCCCTAAGGACAACATATGAACCCTTATGACACCATATTGGGTCGTTATGGGTCATATGGTGTATTAAGGGGTCATATTGTGTCCTACGACCCCTTAGGACATCATATGACCCCTTACGATACCAAATTGTGTCTTTATTGGTCATATTGTATCCTAAGGGGTCATATTGTGTCATACGACCCCTTTAAGACACCATATGACCCCTTAGGACACAACATGACCCTTTACAACTCTATATGATGTTGTTATGGGTCATATGACCCCTTATAACACCATATGGTGTCGTGAGGGGTTCTATAGTGTCCTAAGGGGTCATGGGATACCATATGACCCCAAAGGACAACATATGAACCCTTATGACACCATATTGGGTCGTTATGGGTCTTATAGTGTCCTAAGGAGTCATATTGTGTCCTACAACCCCTTAGGACACCATATGACCCCTTACGATACCAAATTATGTTGTTATGGGTCATATTGTGTCCTAAGGGGTCATATTGTGTCCTATGACCCCTTAGGACACATTATGACCCTTTACGACTTGATACGGTGTCGTTATAGGTCATATGACCCCTTATGACACCATATGGTGTCGTTAAGGATCGTATGGTTTCCTAAGGAGTCATGGGATACCATATGACCCCTAAGGACAATATATGACCCCTTATAACACCATATTGGGTCATTATGTGTCCTAAGGGTCATATTGTATCCTACGACCCCTTTGGACACCATATGATCCCTTACGACACAATTTATATAACCCCTTATGACACCAAATTGTGTTGTTATGGGTCATATTGTGTGAAATGAGCCCTTTAAGACACCATATGACCCCTTAGGACACAATATGACCTATAATAACCCAATATGGTGTCATAAGGGGTCATATGTTGTTCTTAGGGTTCATATAGTATCCCATGACCTCTTAGGACACCATACGACCTCTAACGACACCATATGGTGTCATAAGGGGTCATAAGGGGTCATATGACCCATAATGACATCGTATCATTGTAAAGGGCCATATTGTGTCCTAAGGGGTCATATTGTGTGATATGACCCCTTTAAGACACCATATGACCCCTTAGAACATAATATGACCCCTTATGACACCATATTGGGTCGTTATGGGTCCTAAGGGGTCATATTACCCCTCTCCCCTAATCTCTCCCTCTCCCCTAGTCTCTCTCTCTCTCCCTCTCCCCTAATCTCTCTCTCTCTCTTCCTCTCCCCTAATATTTCCCTCTCTCCCCCTTTCCCCTAATCTCTCTCTCTCCCTCTCCTCTAATCTCTCTCCCCCTGCCCATTCTCTCGCTAATCTCTCTCTCTATGTCCCCTAATCTCTTTCTCCCCCTACCCCCTCCTACCTCTCTCCCCTAATCTCTCTCTCTGTCTCCCCTAGTCTCTCTCCCTCTCTCTCTCTCTCTCCCCCTAATCTCTCTCTCTATGTCCCTCTCCCCTAATCTCTCCCCCCCCCCCCCTCTCTCTCTCTCTCTCTCTCTCTCTCTCTCTCTCTCTCTCTCTCTCTCTCCCCCTCCCCCTCCCCCCTCTCTCCCCTAATCTCTCTCTCTAAAATATGAGTACTAAAATCAGATATCCGATTTCTGCCACTACCATTAATGTGGCAATAGTAAAAAAAAAGTGGCAACGAGAATTTTTTTGGGGACCACAAATTTTTGCATTAAAATTGAATATCCGATATAATCCGATATCTAATTATATCAGATATCCGATTTTTGTAAATAAAAAAGAGCCTTGTGGGCCATTTTGTGGATTCCAACAGCCCACATTCTCCACATTCTATTTTCTGTTGACAATCACGGGTTTTCAGACAAGTTGAAACAAATTTGTGCTTTTGAGAGATTCTTGAAGTCAAACCTTACATTGTCAATCATTTAGGAGCATCTTTGTGGAGGTAAATGGGGATTAGTAGTCGTCGGAAGTCTAAATGCGAAAGAAAGCTTTCAAATGACCAAATTGAATTGTATAGAGAAAGAGATAGAGAAGCTCATAGGAGGAGAAGACAAGGTATGTTAAATATTGCTAATGTTACTTCAAGTGAAGAGGAAGTTGAATTTGAAAATATTGAACAAGTTATTGAAAATGAAAATGTAGATTTTGAAAGTGAAAATGTTGAAAGTGATAATGAAAATTCTCAACATGTCGTGAGAATGGAAAGTGAAAATTTAGGAGTTGACAATGAAGGTGTCCATAATTTTGGTGTAAATATGAAAAACTTTGACATTGGAGGTGAAAATATAGAAAAATTTGACATAGGAGGTGAACATGTGGAAAATTTTGACATTGGAGGTGATAATGTGGAAAACTTTGACATTGACGGTGGAATTTCTCAACCAAGTGAACAATATGTAACACCTAGCTAATTACTTCAGAAAAGAAGACCCTCTCATCTAGATGAAAGACAAATTCCAAATCCAAGACCTTCAAGAACCCCAAAATGGTTACTTGATACTGATGAGAACATTATTGAGAATCTTGAAGGTAAGAGGTCAACAAGAACCATTCGATTGTGGGCTACACAAATTTTTGACCAAAATTTTAGCAATAAGACATTGACCGAGAAATGCCAACTTTTTGTTCAATTGCTAAAGATGATAAAGATGAGACCATTGCTAAACAAATTTAAGATTTGTATGAACAAGAAGATGCAGAGAAATTATATTTGATGGTCTCAATTCTATTGGAAAGAATACCAAGGAAAGAGATAAGAGAGTCGCTCGAAGAGTGATTACAACCTCCTTAGTAAGCCATCAATTGAGGAAGGCTTGTCAAATGAGACAAGCTTATGTTGATTTGAACATAAACCATAAAACTTTGGATAGAGCACTTGCACGAAGATAAAGACTTGACAATCCACTTCAACATGATACATGGGCTTTTGGTGGGAGGCTTCCACGTGTTGATAGAAAGTTGACTGACAATGTGAAGGAGGAGATTCAACAATTTTGGCACTCTAATTCTAGAGTATCACCCAATGTAAAGGATGTTTTGAAATTAAGAATCGGCAATCAAGACCGCACACCGCATCCCAAACATTTATTGGAATCAAGCCAAACAATGTTGTACAAAAAAATTTGTGAAGTACATCCAACTATGCAAATATCACAAAGGACCTTTGAATCTTTGAAGCCATTTTATTGAATACATCTTAAGATTCATAATACTTGTTGTTGCAAGTACCATGTGGAATTTTCAATGTACCATGAACTTTTATGCCATATTCATTCTACAATGCATACTAATGAGATGTTGTAGGAGTGTGGTGCAATGCTATTTCCGAGATCATCAAGAGACTTGCAAGATCTATTTTTATGCCCTAGAGATGATGGCTGCTGTTTCTAATGAAATGATTGTTTGAATGAGAAGTGCTTACAATGTGGTGAGTTGTCAAAGTTTGTTTCATGTTTTCATGTGGGCAGCGAACACAAGTTTGGAAAGAATTATGTTGAGAAAAAAATATATGAGACAATGAAATATACTTTAAAGAGCAAAGGTGAAGGTTCTAGATGCAAATTAGTCTCAAGAGAAGTGAGTGTTTCTGATTTTGTTTTGGATTTTAAGGAATATATTTTCTACAAGTATGCAATGCACACCTATAGGTCTCAGTGGTTGGATCAACAGTTCAAGATGTGTAAGAACTCTTTCCCGATTGGCACTATTGTATCGGTGGTTGATTTTGTAGAGAACTATACATTGCAACCACAGAATGAGGTATTGTCTCAGTATTACAATTCAATCCAAATTGCTATTTTTGTTCACATTACATATAGGCATTCTCCTGATAGTACAAAAGAGGATAGGAAGATAATCAGGGAGTGACATTTTTATACTCCTCCGAGTATGTGCAACATTCTTTCGAGAATTTTTTTGAGTTCTTGCATGAGAAAGATATTGCAATTGATCGACATATCATATGGTCAGATAATTGTACGGGTCAATTCAAGAATGCCCATATGTTTTATTGGCTGAGTAGAATGCATGTAGAGAGGTGTAAACCTCATACTTGGTGTTTTTTTAGGCAGGGCATGGGAAGGGGGAGCATGATGGAGTAGGTGCATGTTTGAAGAGAGCTCTAGCTAAGGAGAAATTGAGGATTTCAAGTGCAAATTTCTCTAATGCACGTTCTATTGTTGATTAGTGTAGTTTAGCATTGCCACATGGAGGTACTCTTGATTTAGCAGTGACCAAATTATTTTGGCTGGTTGAGGAGGGCACAGTGGGATACAGATTGGATTGTCAAACAATTAAAGATTCTTAAAAGATGCATTCATTTCTCAGCTCAGATGCAATTACATGGACCATGGACACGAGCGTTGGCTTGTTTTTGTACAGTCTTGATGGCATGCAACTGTATCTATTTGGAATGCAACTGTATCTATTTGGAATGCATTACCCAAACACCACAATCGATCACTCGCACACGAAGTTCCACGAGTGTGATCTTTTTCAAATCCTAATAAGATTTCTATCTCATCAACCTCTAGAGGAGCCACCTGACTTGGCCCCACCCAAACCAAGATCCATTCTTCCCACTTTTCAAGATTGTATTTCTCTTCACTATCTTGTTGTTTCCCTTGTGAATTTTCAATTATAGTGTAGAGTTCTTCACGGAGGACACCACCACATCGTCTAGAGTCTATGCTTTAATTTTTTTCTTTGATCCCATGGAGGCCAATAGTCCTTTGTTTGAGGAAGTGCTTCCTGAATAGTCATGGGGGGGAGAGGTAATTCTTGAAATCGCTCTTCTATTGGGAGATTGTGTACATAACCTCTTGGTCTTCTGAAAGCTGACAATTATACTTCGAGTCCGCCAACTCTTGTTCCACACTATAGAAATTTTTGGATATTGACTTCCAAATATCCCTAGGTGCAAAAGTATCATTCTCACAATAGAAAAAAGGTGCTCCTTGCATGAACACATTGATTTCCTCCAAGTGTGGCCCAATAGGTTTCGCAGGAACTCCAAAACCAATTAGACCCTCCAGACATAAATTAGAGATGTCACATCAGACACTCCAGACATTGTTTGTTTGTATTGCATACTATCTATCTATTTATCACCCTTAAACACTTTCCTCTGCCATTCTCCAATTGCTCTCTTCTAGGCAGTTGATGAGCTTGTTTCCATGTCATTCAAGATAATGCCTGCTTGCTTTCTTTTAGGAAATTTGCTTGCACATGACTCTTGAACTTGTATGTTCTACTTCCGTATAGATATAAATTTTAATTCACGCTGAGATAATAATTAAATAAAATAAGCATTTGTAATGAAAAGATTTAGTCATTCAATGTTACATATTATCTAACAGAAAGGTCATAGACAATTCTTGGAGAAAGGAAACATCATTGATAATCATTTTTTGCAAATAACACTGAATCAAATAAATTAAAAGTGTTTCATGTAATTTTTAAAAGTAGAACTCGTTCAATGCTTTCATGCACCGACGGCAAAGCCGTCTGACCCACACCATTATGCATAATAGAACAAATCAATATAATAGGCTATTATAAAGAATATATACAAAAATATGAAAGAACATTAAATTACCATTACAAACCTATAAACCATTAAATAGTGAACATAGATATAAATTTGTAAATGTCTCCCTATAAACACCACAACCATAACCAAAACAAAAAAAATTCTTACTCGCAAAAACTTAGCTGGTGAGTTGCAAGTCTACAACATCTCTCAGATGATCAAACCGTTTCTTAATTTTGTTCTTCTGGTTAGTCAATGGATTTAGTTGCATGTTCAAGTTTACTATTTGAAGCCTTCCGTTTCCCTATATTTGAGACATAATAAAATTCTTGTGAGTAGGAAATTGATTCAGGAGTTACGTGTGAATAATTTGGCAAAGTAAATGATGGCAATCAAACTCAAATTTTATCTGTCTTGATTAAAGACTTTTATCCTGATGGCATTAAATTAAAGTTCTTTCTCTATTTTTTGGTGATCTCTAGAGCAGAGGTTGCTTTGCATCGACCTGGGATACATTTAACTTGTGTTGTATCTGCGGAAATATGTATCCTAGGACGATGCAATGCAACCTCTGCTCCACCAATACCAGATAGAAGAGAAAGTACTTTAATTTAAAGCCATCACAATAAAATGCTTTCAAGACATATATTAGGTATAAAAGGAAGCCTACCATGTCATTTGAAGGGGTTTACCTACAATTCAAGTGATCTCTTAATTATAAAATCAATTCAATTCCATGTGAACGTCCAATCAAGCATTCATCAAGAATTGAAGGAGAAATCAAGTTAATAAAGATATCATCTTTTAAATTAAGAAATGGGCAGGAGATTAAGAATACAAACCTTCCATATTGTACACTTCAAGGAATATTAAAATCAGTTTAAAGTGTATTCATTTAGGGACCTTTCATAAAATATTCTCAACTTACATATCATAAAAGGATCTACTCCACCAATACCAGATAGAAGAGAAAGTACTTTAATTTAAAGCCATCGGGATAAAATGCTTTCAAGACATATAAAATCAAGTGATCTCTTAGTTATAAAATCAATTCAATTCCAAGTGAACAGGCAATCAAGCATTGAAGGAGAATTCAAGTTGGTGCAGGTGAATTTGGAAGACAAAAGGACTCAATGAAGCCAGTAAACACTTTTGAAGGTCTTAGGAGTGAAGAGCCAATCAATTATGCACACAATGAAGCCATTAAAGACAATCACCATTAGCGTAGATTGCAGGATATGCACAAGATATGTTTGAAATGGATTTAGAAACTTCCAACCAAATGTGATTAGTGAGTATAGATGTTGTAGTGCAACTACCCAGGTACACATGCATGCAAAATATGTAAGCTTAGATAAGGCACATGAACTATTTGACATAATGCCTCAAAGATCGCCCAATATCCAATGACGGTTGGGAGAAAGAAAACATCAATTTTTTCATAATCTTAAATATTTCTTTATTCATCACTATAAATCTATTATGAATATAGTCTCAATATTGCAGAAATTTATTCTATTATGAATGCAATATTTAGGGATTTAATCTTTATATATTTTTTTTAATTAGGAAAAGGTCCTAATACAATCCCCAACTAATTAATCTATAGAAAGATACCACTAAAGAAAGAAATTCAATCCTCACCACTATGGTCTTGAAGGCTTTTAAGACACTTGGATTCCTATTTTGGCCCGCTTTTCCTTGACCCTATGTTAAGATAATAAACTAGTTTGAGAGAATCCATTGGGTGGGAAATTGTGTATGGTTGCAATTATTTTCATGCATGGAAAGTGATTTAAAGTTTCGACCAATAGAGGATAAGTATTTCTTGAACCTTCAAGGACATGTGTAGAGCACCACATGGATGTTTCTCCATTATTGAACTCTTTGAATATGTAAGTAAATTATTTTTGGTTGATGACACAGTAAGTGTGGTATTTGTCTTTTCGATATGTTGTGGATAATATTAATCAAATATGGAATTTTTTTGATGCTATATACACTATGTTTTGGATTGAATTTAGGTAAGCGAAGAGGTAATGGAAGAATAAAAGAGGCACACAAAGGAAGAAGAGTGAAATAGGTGGTTTGGGATGGAGGTTACAAGTATATATGATAATTCGTATGGATAATTTGTTGTCTATAAAGAGGCAATTAAGCTATCACAACTTCAACATGAATGAATGCCTCATCTACAGAAGTAAAAGGTACCTCTAATGGTTTCAAAATTTGTCAAAATAGTTATGATATACCAAATAATCAAGTGGAATATCCTTTCCATGTGAATTTCCCTTGGTTTTAGTCCCATTTTTTCTTGATTTTATATATATTCAAAACAAAATTTATAGATGCATGCCTCTACTTGTCTCACCACTCATTAATTGTTTGGGATTTTCATTCCATTCACCAAGGTTGGCATCTATTCTAAGACTTTGTGTCATGGCCAAGCTAAATTATTTGCCTCTAGTTTCTCTCCAATCTAGTCACCTAGTAGCATGTGAAATCTATCTCTTCCTAATTATTATTCTCTCCATCTTGTTAATGACCATTTCATTAATGAATCCTTCCTCATAATTTTGGATAGGTGAGACAATGTTAGCTCAAGGAATCTTTTCAATCCTCTTTCAAGATTCTTTCCCAAGTAATAATCTTGCATATTGGAAAATAAATTACGCTTCTATTTTTCCAAGCTACTCTTCCTTATAATGTTTAGATTTATTCTAAAGTGCTCATTGTGACTCATGTTTACTACTCTTCCTATTAGTCTCATTCCAATATCTCCTACAAAAATATGGAATGATTACATTTATATTTTATTTGTGTCTCCTAAATATCCACAAAATTTGGAACAATAATACAATTTTTCAATAATATTTAATTGTAAAAGAAAGGATTAAAATGGAACTAAACACTCTAAATAAATTAATCAGGGTTAAAGGGATAAACTAGGATCCATCTTCTTACAGTCTAGGCCTTAGAATAGATTTTATTAACACTTCACCTTTTGCCCTTTTTTTCAATTCAAGTTAGTTTAGGACAAAAAGCATCGTGAGATTGAAATATCAGATGATCAAGTTCCAGCTATTCAAGCATTCGACAATTCAACGTAAGTCCCCTTGTGATACCAGCAATCACATCAACCAACTATGTTTATCCACACATCATGACCCAACATACCAGAATCTTCGATTTGTCTCAAGTGATCCTTAAGCAAATCTCCAGCATTTGAGTAACTTTGTTCAAGAGAGGATAAGATACTTTTGGGTATTTTATTCTACGTTCGCATGTGCATAAAAAACACATCAACACCTCCCACTTGTCAATGGATAAGCTAAAGTTTCTCTATAATGAATGGTTTATAAGGCACACCACTTGATGAAGGTTTTGCAAATGGGGTGGCAAGTTGAATGGGTTTGATCTTGGGACAATCTACATGGTTAAACGTGCTTGATTTAGAGTAGTATTAGTATGGGTGACCTCCTAGGAATCCCTAATGCTTCACCACTATGAGCATCACTTTGATGAAATGAGTCCTAAGTGATCCATTCTTATGAGGGGTTCATGTAAACTACTCATGAGAATGGGTCAGCTTGACTCTAAAACTATGCAAGTGAATTTTGATATAAATATCATAATATGAAAGTCTTGTGAAAACACTCATTCTTCTAGCATTGAAAGTTGTGAGAGAGTTATTAAGGGGATTCTTGTGTGTATAGATTCAATGTATAAGTTCAAGACAGATATTGAGGTGATATTTCTTTCCTTTTGGTACATCAATCTTTAAATTGGATGTTCTTTTGCCTTCATGGTAGGGAGTAAGTAATTTTTATGTGGGTTCCTTTTTTCATTCTTGGATTATTAAGGAAAACATAGTTTGTGAAGAGGAGGTTTTGCTTGTTATCTTATAAAAAAATTGGGTATTAGCTATTATATTAAATGATAGACAAAACAATGTCCTCTAAGGCTGTTGAAAAGAAATATCTATATGATGGATTCTCTTCCCAATTTATCTTCAAAGTTATTTAGTAAATATTTGGGAAACCAAAATAGAGTATGTTGATTTGCAAAGGAAGAACTAAATACAAAAATTCCCAAAAGAAGATGTGTTAGCTAATTATTTTTGTTCCTTTGGTATTTTGGAAGTTGAAATGTTCCTTATATCTCTTCAATCTCCCAACCTTGTTCCAACAACCATAAAATTTTATGATTGGGATGCAAGGGAGATTAGTGGATTTGATGAGTTGGCTTTGGCTAGATTCACCCAAGACAATTGATGATTTATTAAGCATTGTTGTCGTCGATGCATTGTTAAGGTTATTATGGTTGATTATCAAAGCTAGTGGGATTCAAATATAGAGGCGTGTTTAAGATAATTCTTATCATTGGTTGGTTAATAAAAATATGGTTTCAAGATTGATGCACAAACATATTAGAAGGGCACTTTTATGATGTATGTGAAATAATCACATTATTAAGCAAAATAATAGGTAATCTATAAGCAAGAATACTCCATATATAGATATTCTATATGAGGGATATGACTAATTCCACAAACTATAAGATTGACTAGGCTTTTCTCATTAGTGGAATCATATAATAGCTAGTGTATATTGTTGCCTAGATGCATGAATTTGTAGTTTCCATACAACTAAGAAATTATAATGTTTCTAAGTACAAACCAAGTGGGAACTATGGACCCACTAATCTTATTTGTAACCACTCGCCACGACTATATTATGATAACTCTCTTATTGATAATAGAGAGTATCTAATACATTTATTAAGACCCTGATTATGGTCATGGTAGACCACACAAAGAATGACTTCCATAGGAGGCTAAGAAGGTGATCCATGAACAAGAGTTTGTTTCATTCAATCCTTAACATTAACTATCATTAAGGTGGAAGAATTTAGTGAACAACCTCTTATGCTACCTAGGTACCCTAATGTCATATTCTATTAGAATTAAACAAGTAGTTAGAGTTCATTCTATTTTTAAATCCAAGCATAGAGGGGGGACTATAATGATCCATCATCATTGAGTGTTTTTAATTAGATAAGAAGGGATTTTGAAAGGGCCCTAATCCCTTGTGCAAAGAGAAAGATGAAGCATTAATCCCAACAAAACAACAAAACAACAAGAGGCAGAATAACTAAAGCAAAAATGAACCATCCTAAAATCAGGGTGGTTTAAAAAATTGATCCAAAGCTCTTTGATTGAGCACAAAGGAAGGATCCTTCTCTCCAAATCCTATTTTCTTGAGACAATGAAGGGACATAATATCATTGGCACATCCATCATTAGAACCCAAAGCATTATATATCCTTGAACAATCTAAAGGGGAACTCCCTTGATTAGAATCAATATTTTGAATCTCCTGGGAAATAGGGAAAGTTTCATCCTTATTTTTCTCCTTACAAGCATGACAAATAATCGAAGAGTACTCATACTCAAACTTTTGCACCCATTTTCCAAATTTAGAGATAGGTTAATCTGGGTAGGGAGAGCTTGATCGCCATTGATTGAGGATGCCAAGAATATCTTTGATATAGATAAAAAAAAATGGGATTAAACCAGGGCTCAAGGACCCATCTACACAATAGCAATCATATGACAAGAGTAACCACTGCCATAAGATATGAAACTTAAAACAATGTGACAAAGATATTACTATGTATAACTTGAGAGAATTCAAAGTTATACCCTTATTTGATCCAAGGGGTTATATGGAGGAGAAGATAGTGAGAAAGTATGTTTATGTGACTAATTTAGAGATTTTTTTGGAAAATTTTGCCAAAAAATCTCAATTTAGAGAAAGTGATTATTTTACTACCTTACTTTGTTTTGTCTTAGCTTGAAAAAAAAAGTCTAGTTTAGATTATTTTCCTATAAAGCAAAATGCTCTAACAATATTGTTATCAAATGCAAATATTTAGAAGCTATTCCATATGATATTCTTGATAAAACCATTTCTTTTATAGAATCTAGAAAGGTAAATATTTTAAGATTTGACTATGGAGATAGCCACCCAAGATCTAGAGGTCTAATGGAAAGCACAACAAAATGAGAAGATCAATATGACACGAATAAACTATATTCCTATCAATGAATGCAAGTTTACAATATGAATGAATGAGATTATAAATAGAACCCCTTGATTATATAGGTCAAGATGAGACATGTAGGATATCATAGGATTATGAAAGTATCTTAATCTTATGATATGAGACATAAAGTGATAAGTATCCTATGTATACCTTAAGTAAACTTAAATGATAAGGCATAAAAATGACCTAATAGTGGAAGTAGCTAGGTAATATCCCTATTACACCAACAATTATTGCTACTTGTTCTTTGATTCATCTCATTGATATGGCTCAAATTGAAATAATTCATTTCATCAATCAGAACAAATATATTCAAAATTTTACTAAGCAATAAAACAAGTCTCGTGATCCTTACTTTCCTTAAACTGGCCCATTTGGTTGCTAGCCCTCTACTCACAAGCATTACTCTCACAAAAAATACAAACTCATTTTTTTTTAAGTGATCCTTTAATCATCATCATTTTCATGCTCCAAGCATAGGTTCGCAGAGGCCCGGGCGTCGCCATTTACACAGCCCATTTTGGGCTCCCTTGCAGTCGTCCTCGCTGGTTATGTGCCAGCCCTTGGCACTTTGTGCCTGTGAACTTCAAAATGTTTTAAAGAATGTAAAACACAATGGTTGCAAGAAAGGGAAACCCTTGTACATTCTTCTATTCAGCGATGCGAGAGAATGAGTACCACTACATACACCATTTGCGTGACAGATAGAATTATTACAAATGACTCCACCATTTTCTACACAAACATTCAAACACACAGTAAATGAAATCTTCTCTTACCAATGGAAATAGGCGTTCATTGAATGGAAGATAAGATAGAATGAATTTCTGCTTACCAGACGCGAGTTTCTGCCATGCAAGCGCACTTCATTCCCCTGTTCCCCGCTGCAGCCATGTTTGTCACACCAATGATCAGTCATCTTCCTCTGTCTGTAGCTCTTATTGTTGTTGATGGAGGCCCAGGCATCGTCGTTTACACAACCCATTTTGGGCTCCCTTGCAGTCGTCCTCGCTGGTTATGTGCCAGCCCTTGGCACTTCATTCCCCCGTTCCCCGGTGTGGCCATGTTTGTCGCACCAATGATCTCCACAAGTTCGCTACAGAGGTAGGACATCCAATGAGAGGCGGGATTTTGAGGCGGGATTTATGAAATGACTTGGTATTTTCTTTTTTTTAAAAGTAATGCATGCGGTCGTCAGAATTTCAAAGAACGCGAGCACTTTTTCTAAAAAAACCCTAATGTCATTGCCAATTCCTTCTCCGTCGAAACCAAATGTTGCATTATCGTCAGAATTCCGACGAAATCGGGCATTTTTTCAAAAAAAAATCAAGTTTGATCACAATATACCTTCTCCGTCGGAAACCTCCGTCGGAATTTTAGGCTAAATGTATTAGTGAAACCTGATGATGACAAAGTCGATAAACCAAGTTGATAAAATAAAACACATCAAAAATGAGAGAAATGGAGGGAAATCAAACTTCCAATCCGTAGCTTTGTCATCCAGGCCTATTTCCAAGCCTAAAAAGACAAAAGCGCGTACGAGGTACGTATGGTTTAAAAAGCACGTACGGGGTATTTATAGTGTAAGAAGCGCGTATGCGCGTGTTTCCCATTAAACGGCACATACGCGTTATCTTTACTATAAACAGCACGTACGTGCTATTGTATAATATTATATTCTATGTATAATATGTGTATATTCATATAGTATATGTAATATATAATATGTGTATATTCATATAATATATATAATATATAATATGTTTATATACATATAATATATTAAACATACATATACACATGTAAGTGTATCATCTCTCTCTCTCTCTCTCTCTCTCTCTCTCTCTCTCTCTCTCTCTCTCTCCCTTCCCCCATGTTCTCTCCCTCTCTCCCTCTCCCTCACCCCCTCCCTCTCTCTCCCCCCCCTCTCTCTCTCTCTCTCTCTCTCTCTCTCTCTCTCTCTCTCTCTCTCTCTCTCTCTCTCTCTCTCTCTCTCTCTCTCCCTCCCTCTCCCCTCTCCCCCTCTCCCTCCCTCTACCTCTCCCTTCCCCCCATGTTCTCTCCCTCTCTCCCTCTATCTCCCTCTCCCCTCTCCTCCCCCTCTCTCCCTCTCTTTCCCTCTCCCCTCTCCTCTCTCTCTCTCTCTCTCTCTCTCTCTCTCTCTCTCTCTCTCTCTCCTTCCCTCCCCCCTCTTCTCTCCCTCTCTCCCTCCCTCTACCTCTCCCTTCCCCCCATGTTCTCTCCCTCTCTCCCTCTCCCTCTCCCCTCTCCTCTCCCTCTCTCTCCCTCTCCCCTCTCCTCTCCCTCTCTCCCTCTCTCTCCCTCTCTCTCCCTCTCCCCTCTCCTCTCCTTCTCTCTCCCTTCCCCCCATCTTCTCTCCCTCTCTCCCTCTCCCTTCCTCCATACCCCTTCCATAATTTTTTTAAGGCTTATTAGCATGTACGCGATACGTTTTACTTATAAGCGTGTACGCGGTACTTATTACTCATAAGCCAAGAATACCGTTGGGCTTGCCAACATTTTATGGCCTCAGCACGTACGCGGTTATCAATGTAACATGTACGCGGTTTATAGACATAGTTTTAGTTGCCCAAGAGCCTCAACGGCCTCAAAAGAAGTTTTTGAGGTCGTTGAAGGCCCCACTGGAACTGTGTCTGCACTTCTATCAGTGTTGTATACATAAAAGTAAGTGAATTTTTTGTTTTTTGCATGATTTCAAATGATTGAATTGTTGTTTTTATTAGTTTTTTGTTTTTGCATGGTTTCAAATGATTAAATTGTGATTGTTTAATAGTTTGATTCCAAAAAATAGTGATAAGATGCATACTTATGGTTATTTATTTATTTTTAAACTTTTCTTTACATATATATGTAATATGATTCTATTTAGGTCAACCGATCTCAACCATGGGAAAGAACAAGTGAGGAACAATGGAACAACGAGAGGCTCAAAAGGAAAGACAAAGGCAGCGTATGAAGAAATTGCGTGACATAAGAACAATGGGAGAAGAAGGTATGTCAACCTCAACATCTCAATTCGATTTACCAAACGAATATAATGCACCTAATGCAATTGAAGAAGAAACATTTGATAATTTACCATTTGAACCTAATGCAATTGAAGAAGATACCGCATTGAATAATCAATTAAATGATGAACATATTACACCTTCTCTACTTGATGAATTGAATGTACATAATGTACCGATGTTAACACCTCCTAGAATCATTCATAGGAAACCAAAGTATCTAATTGACATTGATAAGAATATATTGGAGTCAATGCCCAATAAAATGAATGAACGAACTTGTAGGAGAATGGTTAAAAGAATATGGAAAAACTATTTTTAAAACTTAAAGCAAACCGCAAGATGTCAATTAATTGTTCAAATGATTAAAAATTTGAATTTTAGAGAGACAATGAAAATTCTAGGCCTAAGATCATCTGAAAGTAATAGTGAAAGAACTATTGTCAGAAATCTATTTGATGCATATCAATCTATTGGTTCAAAATCACGTAGTAAAGATTCTAATGCTACTCAACGTGTCATTGCATCAACCATAATGAGCAAGAAAATAAAAAAAGATCGTTTGATAAGCAAAACAAGTAAGTCATTGAATGTTAGTAGAACAACATTAAGTAAAGCATTAAAGAGGCGAGAACAAATAGAGGAACCTAACAATAATTCTCTTTGGGCATTCTTGGGTAGACTACCACACAAAGACAAGGTTGTTGTAGATGCACTAAAAACATTAATTGAAAATTTTCGGCATGACAACACAAGAGTATCACCCAACCAAAGAGATGTTGTTAGAAGGCGAATTGGGTCTAAAAATCATGAGCCACATGTGAAACACTATTTGGATATGACTCAAACTAAATTTTATGAAAGATTCCTTCAAAAGTTTCCTCAAATAAAAATTTCTCAAAGATTTTTTGAAATGGCAAAACCTTTTTATATTAAGATTAATCATGTACGCACCACATGTTGTTGTAGGATGCATATTGAATTTTCCATGCATTATAATATTTTTCGTCATATTTGTTCTACTTTGCACACTAACGATGTTTTGCAAGAATGTAATATACAAGCACCTCCTAAGTCGGCAAGAGAATTTATTTCAAGTGTGTTATGTAATAGACATGATGGTTGCATTTATTATAAGATGGCTTGTTTGGAAGGTTCTTGTGCTATATGTGGTGGTTTGCAACGTTTACCAAGATGCATACATTTGGAGAGCACACATGAAATTGGTACGAAACTAGTTTCTTTTGGAAAATACAAGATAGTCACATATGGAGTTAAAGATGGAAAAGATTTGAAGAGATGTGAGCTAGTGAAAAATGATATATGTGTAGCTCAATTTATGAAAATGTTTCAAGAGAAACTAGTTTATGAGTACATAATGCATACACATAGAGCTCGATGATTAGATGAGCAATTCAAGTTGTGTAAGGACACATTTCCTCTTGGCACCATTGTCTCTATCTTTGATTTCGCTGAAAATTATACTCTACAACCTCAAAATGAAGTGCAATCCATGTATTATCACTCTACACAAGTTTCTATTTTTGTACACATGGCATTCATGCATGCAGATGATAGCACAGAGGAGGATAGAAAGGTTGTAAGAGAGTATCACTTCTACATAAGTGATGAGCGTACTCATTCATCGGAGTTTGTACAAGGATGCTTTAAAGTTTTCTATGATAGTTTAAGGGAAAGGAACATACGATACAACAAACACTTAATATGGTCAGATAATTGCACCGCACAATTCAAGAATGCAAGGATGTTTTATTGGCTGACAAGGATGCATGTGATAAGTGGTGTACAACATTTTTGGAATTTCACTGAGGTTGGACATGGTAAGGGAAAGCACGATGGTGTAGGAGCATGTGTGAAAAGAGCCCTAGCTAGGGAAGAATTGAAGTATGAAGGTGGTGCTGAGTTGGTAGATGCAGAAACAATTGTGCGATGGTGTAAGTCTACGATGGGTCCAAGTAATCCAGGTATGTCATTGGTTCATAGATATTTTTGGTTGATTACTGAATCTAACATTGAAAACTATCTAGATTGTTGTACAGTTGCAGGATCGAGTGACATGCACTCATTTATGAGTTCAAATTCAAGTTCACTGGTAATTTATACGAGACAGATGGTATGTTTTTCTCTTCATGCATGTATTGTTTGTAGGAAGAATGTGAATCAGAAGAGTGGGTTGACAAATGGTCTTGTAGACCGTTGGTTCCCATTGATTCATATCAAATTCCCAAAGCACTACAATTGAGCCAAATGGAGACATCAGTGGATTTTGACCATGTATCTGACCTAGTGGATTTAGGTGATTTTTTGGATTCTATGACCAAAACTAACACTATATGATCCTAAACTTCTGGTGGATCATCAAAATCAAGCCTCTTCGGCGCAGTACGCAGCTCTGCAGATGGCTGCAAAACCATAATTCAAAAGCCAAGTTAGAATTCTTTTGTAGAAAATAGTTCGCAATTGACATCATAACTATGCATTTAACTTTAATTCCTTTGCAATTGAAATGTAGATTACCTCATCGGTTGATCCAGGAGCTAATGTCTTCGCTCTCCTCTCCTTGTCACTCTTAGGAGTTTTCTTGAAGAGATACTTAAATGGATCCACGTTATGGTCGTACCGCAAACAAGTCTATTGTAGATTAAATATACAATTAATACAATGTACTAAAATAAATATATCAAAAACACTTAAAAGCTATAATATAGAGAACAATGACGTACCTGTGCCTCAGATGCTTCTCCAATGGACTGAGGATGGCTCACCATCGAAGTAGAAATGGTCACTATTACCTATACAAAAAATGTACAAAGATTAAATACAATTAATATAATGATAAGTATTGAAGGTTGAAAACAATTAATTTTACATATCAAACAAAAGTATACCGGATCCTGATATGCTTCTCCAGTGCAAGGAGGAGGGTTCACCATTGATGAAATAGGTATGGATATTTGTTGTATGAAAAAAATATAAGATTATAATATATCACAAGTTCACATGTACGCGTGCATATAATCATAAAATCAAGAAAATAAAGTAGAGATACATACCTCCACCCTCTCTTGATTTGCAGGCGAATCAGGTGCATTTAACATATCCACAAAGCTCAATGGTCGTTGTACATGTAAAATAGACAAAAAACACTAATCAATCTACAAACCCCAACTAATACTTGATTTCAACATTTTCAAACAATTGTACAACTAAAAATGTGTTCAATTACCTTCTTCACACGTTTTGGCCTCTTCGAGATATTCTTTTTCTTCGAACGAGCCCTAGACGAGGAGGGGGTGCCCTAAAAATAGAAAATTAACATGAGATATTAGTACAGATAATAAATTAAACATAATTTTAAAAATCTAAAATGAAATGACTTGCATATTCCATCAAAACAATACATAAAAAGAGTTGTACAAAATATGATACTATATAGCCTTGCAGGCCAAAATCGATCACCGACAGCGTGATGTCATCAATCTGGGACATTTCGTCCCCTGTCAACACCTACAAACCAGAAATTGGACCAAGCATTAAAGATAGTTAGTATATCTTGTAATTTTTTGAATTCAAAGTGTACTATTCTATTTTAACATGTTACAAAATTTATACCTCAGGCGTTGAAGTTGCAGTTGTGGTAACTGGGGGAGGTGTATGGGATACCGCTACTGCATCCTGAAATGCATATTATTTGTCTCAATTTAAATCGATGTATAAATGAAAATTCATTTATGTAATTACAAAATTAAAGTGACTGATAAATAAAATGTTATGAATTCAAATCAACACACCTATGTCTGTGGCTCATGAGCAAACACCATGTCCATCAACTCATCTGTCAGCACGACATCCTCAACCGTGTGAGCCTGACATCTACAACCACAAATCGTGCATAGATGATATGAGTATCCATCTACACCGGTTGCATCATCTATCCCCGAGCATATCCCTGAGCAACTGACACACATATGCTCGATGGGCTCTTTGTCACCCTCTAATGGCTCATCATCCAATACAATAGGGTGTGCTAATGATGTCCCATGCTGGATGATGGCACTAGTCAATGTTGTGGCCGCTTGAAGAGTCTATAGCTCCATCGACTCTTTCAGTTCTAATGGGACAGCCTGATGCACCTTGGGTTTGGGTGCTAGGGGGCGGCAACTCTCTGTGGCTAATCGCCTACGGGCTCTAGGTCTATCTTGGGCAGAGCCACCACCTCTACCATGAAACTCTCTCGTGTCAAAATAATTTGGGCGCACATTGAGCACAAACTCACAATATATTTTTCTCAAAAAATATAATGGCACCTCATAATTATTACAAGGTGGATCGTCAAAGACCATCCACCACCTCTGCCAAAAAAGATTTTTTATCTGCACATTGGTACACCAATTTTTTGGGAAACCTCTTTGCATTAGGAGGTAATGACTAACCAGTTTTGGGGTCAACAAAAAGGGCACATATTTGTTGTTTAGAAATATTTTTGTTTTTAACTCCATCGTATGATAGCCCATTGGCATAGAATTGATGACACCTATCCCTAAAGCTTCCCCATTTGGTAATTTCTGTGGAAACAGCTATGGCACCACTAGCTAATGTTTCTAGGCTAGTGGCGAGGGATTGATGATGGTCAAGTTCAGAAGTTTTCAATTTTACAATCAGTCTATTGATTTTGGATGTATTTTGCCCTAACTGATTAATTAATTCTTCCTTTGTTTCGGTTGTGCGGTCAAAAGGAGGAATTGGGGGTTGTTCTTGTGTATTTTCAAGAGGTGCATTTGGTTGTTCTTGTGGGTTTTCAGGAGGTGCATTTGGTTGTTCTTGTTTTGGATTAGAAGAATCTAGTTTTTGAAACAAAAAATGAAAAAACCTAATCAAAATTAATGAAATTAAACTCAAAATGTAAAACAAATTGCATAAACCAGAAAGAAAGACAAAAAAAAACAAAAATTAACCTTGATCCATAGCCTGAGGACAAATTTTGCACCCTGTTCACAGTTTAGGTTAGAAAATGGGAAAAAAAGAAAGTAAAAAATGCGCTTTTCGGGTAAATGAGGACCCAGTTTTTTTTAAAAACTTTTTTCATCAGGCACCGCGTACGTGGTTTTACTAGGATTATTAGCACTTACGCGCTCATTTTCCTATAAGCAGCGCATACGCGCTAATTTTCCTAGGTGTAGCGCGTACACGCTAAGTTTCCTAAGCTCAGCGCGTACGCACTACCTCTTCTAGGCTCGGGAAGAACAAACCTAAGCGCGTACACGGGAATTTGAAATTTTAAAACCGCGTATGCGCTGCCTATTTTTCCAAGTTTTTTTTGGGTGGTGTCCACTTTTTTGACCACCATCTTTGTGCACACGCCCATGTGTCTTTCTTCAAAGTTATGCTTGTAGACTTTGTAGAGAAACTGGTAAGTTTCATAATTATACCGTCTTGTACGTCTTAAAAATGTTTCAAATGATATATTTATAATTTGACAAAATAATTTGTATCAAGTGTTATAATTTGTTTCTTGTAGTACATTCATTCCGCATAAAAAGGTTGCTTATTTTGGTCTTAATTTATATGCAAGCATTGTTGTACGTAAGCTTTTCTCTTAGGACATGAGGATGTCTGATGCAGATGAAGTGGGATGTTGTATTTGTATATGGATGTGAATTGATGTAACTTTGTTATGATGATATACGATGTCCATGAGCAAACTGGTTTAGTTATATTGATGATATACAATGTATCTATACATGAGTACATTGGTGTAGTAGTATTGATAATGATGAAAATCATGTTTGCATATTCATTCATGGATGTCACATGCAAGTGTAATGGTAATTATGTGTATACAATACATGGAAATATTGATGATCATTATGTGTCTACAATGTAATGCTTGTTTATCTATATTTCTTCATTGAATGAGACTGACGGATTTTTCACCAACTAAAAAAATGTTGCCCTAATAAAACCATAGGGAAACTTGAAAAACCGAGATAGGATTTTGTAGGGAACCCTCTCATGGCCCCGTAGGTTCAAACGGATCATTCATAGGTGCCACAGATTCCAAGTTAGGGCCCATCAAAGTTTGACATTTTTTAGCACTTAGGGTGCTCAAGGGACGACGTCGGTAGGGTATGAACCTGAGCGTTCGACCGAGTGGGGGGGGAATAAGAGAATGCATAGGGTATTGATTCCTAAATAAACACTTTGGAACTGACAATTCGTGATCACGATGAGCAAAATGAGAAATTGGCCACACAACAACATTCGATTGAATGAGACTGGTGATTTTTTTGCCAACTGAAAAATATTTTCATAATAAAACCATAGGGAAACTTGAAAAACTGAGATAGGATTTTGTAGGGACCCCTCTTGTGGCCTCGTAGGTTCAAATGGATCGTTCATAGGTACCACAGATTCCGAGTTAGGGCCCATCAGAGTTTGACAATTTTTAGCACTTAGGGTGCTCAAGGCGACGTCGGTAGGGTATGAACCTGGGCATTCAACCAAGTGGGGGGGGGAGGAATAGGAGAATGCATAGGGTAATAATGCCTAACTGGACATTTCAGAACCAATGATTCATGATCACAATGAGCAAAGCGAGAAATTGGCCACGTGACAACATTCAATTGAATGAGACTGACGTTTTTTCACCAACTGAAAAAATGTTGCCCTAATAAAACCGTAGGGAAACTTGAAAAACCAAGATAAAATTTTGTAGGGACCCCTCTCATGGCCTCGTAGGTTCAAACGGATCATTCGTAGGTGCCAGGGATTCTGAGTTAGGGCCCATCAAAGTTTGACAATTTTTAGCACTTAGGGTGCTCAAGGGGCGACGTCGGTAGGGTATGACCCCGAGCGTTCGATCGAGTGGGAAATAAATAGGAGCATGAATAGGGTAATAATTCCTAACAGGACATGTTAGAACCGATAGTTCATGATCATGACGAGTAGAATGAGAAATTGGCCACGCGACAACATTCGATTGAATGAGACTGATGATTTTTTTGCCAACTGAAAAAATGTTGCCCTAATAAAACCATAGGGAAAATTGAAAAACTGAGATAGGATTTTGTAGGGACCCCTCTCATGGCCCCATAGGTTCAAATGGATTGTTCGTAGGTGCCACAGATTCCGAGTTAGGGCCCATCAAAGTTTGACAATTTTTAGCACTTAGGGTGCTCAAGGGACGACGTCGGTAGGGTATGACCCCGAGTGTTTGACCAAGTGGGGGGGAAATAGGAGAATGCATAGGGTAATAATGCCTAACTAGACATGTCAAAACCAACGGTTCGTGATCATGACGAGCAAAACGAGAAATTGGCCACGTGACAACATTCGATTGAATGAGACTAACAATTTTTTTGCCAACTGAAAAAATGATGCCCTAATAAAACTGTAGGGAAACTTGAAAAACCGAGATAGGATTTTGTAGGGACCCCTCTCATGGCCCCGTAGGTTCAAACGGATTGTTCACAGGTGCCACAGATTCTGAGTTAAGGCTCATCAAAGTTTGACAATTTTTAGCACTTAGGGTGCTCAAGGGACAACGTCAGTAGGGTATGACCCCGAGCGTTCGACCAAGTTGGGGGGGGGGGGAATAGGAGCATGCATAGGGTAATAATGAATTGTATTATTCATTAAATGAATTATATTGTATTGTTCAGTATTGTATTGTTCATTAAATTAATTGTATTGTTCATTAAATGAATTGTATTATATTGTTCATTATACAAACAACACTTATGATGAAATGAAATGAATTGTATTGTTCACTAAATAACCATTATTAAACATTGTTAGTTATTGGATTGAAGATTAAAGTTTTCCATGATAACACCATGCACACATGAGCAACAATTTATATGATCAAATATCAACTTCTATATATATGACAATGTCAAATGATTACAAGTGTATGTCCATACACAAATATGGCATAAAAGCCAACTCAAACAAAATATATGTCTATATACGTGAATGTATGTCCATATACAAAATATACATACCAACTAGACATGTAAGCATCCCAAAACTATCTATAACATCCTAAGCTACTGATGGATCATCAAAATCGATCCTCTTCATCGCACTGCTCGGCTCTGAAGGATCTTGCACAAGAAAAAACAAACCACAATTAAGATTAGTTATATTATATAACTCACATTTGAAAAGTTAACATAAAAATGAACTATAATTGAACTGTTCTTGTTTATCTCATCTCCACATTTCCTCTTCGGCTTTGGAGGACTCTTGATGTATGTCTTTGGTAGAGGAGGTATGTTTTCACTATTTTCATACACAACCTACATATGTTCACAAACATGACATTGATACAAGTTAGGATATAATTTTCATTGATAATAATGAATTATATCTACAAAAATTAAATAAAATAAACATACATGTACTCAAGGCATCTCTTCTTCTTCATCTTCAGGTATAGTGGGTGTAGTCAACAAGGATGTGAAGCCAAGAATTTTCTGTACATATGTACACAACAAGTATGTGAAACTATCAATCTATGTCTAGATGTGTATAATCATTATAAGTTATTTAAACTATTCATTTAATCGTATTTGCATTCAATTACCTTTCCCTTGTCTCCAACTGCACTATCAGATCATGAATCACACAGCCCCACACTTGTGCTACTTGTGCCCTACAAGAGTAAAATAAGATATACATGCAAGTTACTACATAATCTATTTAATACCAATATAAATGATGAGCATGTATGTACAATAAAATACAAATGACTAGGTGCAATAATATATGTACCGTAAAGGTATCAAGGCCAAATGAAATGACCGTCAAGGTGCCCTCCTAGATCTGTGTCAACTCCTCATCTATCATCAACTGTTAAATAGACCGTGTAAATAAAAATTAGTACTTAATATTATCTAGATTATAAATATTCATTTAAAATATAGAATGAATTGTGAAAATACAAATCTTACCACTACATCATCAATGTATGATGAAGATGCCTCCTCGCCTCTAGCATGCGAGGACTCTTCGGGGTATCCTCTAGTCTCTGTCATAACATCTGGTGCAGTGTGCATCTCATGCACCTCATAATCTGCAGTGTGTGCAGGAGGATCAACAGGTTGTCCAACTGGGCCCAAGCATAAGTACCCACACATGACACAACTATGGGGCATGCAAATGTGTGGAGCCGAGGAGTGTCAGCGCCACTGAATGCACCACTACCATCAAATTTAGGCTGACCTACTACCCCAACCTGAGAAACCAAAAGGATACTCAAAGAGTGAATAGCTGATATGGTCTGCGACGTCGCCTCACAGATGATATCTGGATGTTGTACTGGAGGTGGGGGATCAACAAGAGGAGGGGGGACATATGGGCCTTGGACTACTCTAACTACCCCAGGTCTATTTTGGGGCATACCTAAACCCACACCCTGGAAAGGTTGGATGTCAAAGCAGTTCACATGTTTTCCTAAAACAAAGTCAGTATACACTTTTTTGATCAAGTAGAAGGGGACATCAAGATTGTTGTTGGGTGGTTTATCGAAAACCATCCACCAACAATCCCAAAAAAATGTCACAATACCATGATTTGTGCACCATTTAATAGAAAGTTTTTTTTATTTTGGGGTCTACAGGTTGAGCAGTGCGGGGATTCACAAACAACGCGGTGATAGCAGCTTTGGATATCTCGAGATCCTTGATCTCCTTATAGGACAAGCCATCCACATTGTGTTTCCTCATAGAATCTTGCCACAAAAGAGCGACATTGTGCTCCTCAGTGATGGTTTCTATACTCTTTATGATCGATGTGAGGGGATAAAACATTAGGTTCATGCGAGGGATCCTATGATAGACATCTGCAATCCCCCTCAATTAGTTCAAATTTTGTGCAATTAAATCCTGAATTGAGGGGGGTTTGGCAAAGGAGAGTTTTGTGCACGAGGGTTTGGTTGTTGCGGTTGTGGTTGATCAATGTTTTCACTGTTATCCCCCATTTTTAACCTAATTGAATGTAAACAATTGAATTTAGTTAAACAATTTGAACAATTTTGTATTTGATTTTAAAAAACCTAATTTTCATGAAAAAAACATATTTTGAATGAAAAAATAAATAAACATTAAAAAAATGCAAAAATTTGAATGAAAATGATGAAAAACAATAAGAATCCTACCTTTTAATGGTTTTTTTTGCAAATTTGGGTCACAAAATCAGATATCGGGTCCAACCAGATATTGGATTTGAAAGAAATCGCACAGCCTGTGGGTGAAAAATAACCTACGGGCTGTCACAATCCACTTATATTGTCTTAGAAAAACCGATATCTGATAAATCGGATATCGGATTTTTATAGTTAAATTATTATATAATATATAATATTATATTATATTATATATTATATAATATATAATGTAATATAATAATATATTATTATATATTATATAATATATAATTTATTTTTTAATTTAAAATTACCTATAAACATCGGATATCCGATATTATCGGATATCCGATTTTATCTGATATCTGATTTGCCTAGGTGTTTACCATGCCAAGGTGTACTGACACCCAAGTCAAGCAAAAATTCAACACGGATTTTCGCATTTTTAGGCGAGTGGAAAAGGCTATTTTTTTCACATCTCCACTTTTTGGCCCCCCATGATCCTGCACTAACCCGTACAGCAGTTGGAGGAGGTATCTTCATTGTTAGAGGATACATGTGATTCTTTGGATCTTGTTCTACATTCATCTCCACTAGATCTTGGAATGCCTTTTTCAACAGTGTGGATCAGTACACCGCCTTTGGAGGGGGTAAATTTTAGCATCGACATGGGGACACTTGAGCAATTTTTAGAGACTTCATTCATCATGAGTTTTTTTCCTACATCTTCCATTCATGATTGGGGAGACTTCATGGATACACATTTGGTTTTGTTTCTTCCCAAGGGGAGGAACGTTGTTCAACGTTCGTGGAATAATTTCTTCATTCAGCTTCGAGCTTCTACCATTGGTGCAAATTATACATTGGGGGGGCCTACTTAGTCTCTCTTCTTCTCTCATATGGGAGGTGTTTTTTCCTCACATGGGGATTTGTTCTTCACATGCTTATTTGAGAGTTCTTTGCATGTTTTTAATATCTCTTTTGGGGGAGGATTTTTTCCCATTGGGTTTTTCTCTCTTTCCCCGCTTTATGGGAGATTGCATTTGCATTTGTACATGGGTACCTAACATGACCTTGTAGCCGAGACCCATCTTGCATTTCTTAGTTGCATTGTAGACTTAAGTGCATTCCCTTAAGTTTCACTTAAGGGGCGATATTGGTGTAAATATTTATTCATATTGGATATAATTACACTTTACTTAAGTTTACTTAGGTATATGCATAACATTGTAGTTTGCATATGAGACACTTAGGGAGATGTGCATACATTGGGAGTGTGTATGTAGGAGAATTTCCACCTTTTATGGTGTGATCTTGTTGTTACATTCCACCTTCGGTGGGTGATCCACCTCATGTGGAATATTTTACTATTTCTCCTACCTACCCTTGCATCTCATTGAGCCACATGTCATCATTGTGTTATCTCTTGTCTCTTAGCCTTGCCTTTATAAGCAAGCTCATCATATAATGTATGTAATCTTGATGATCCAGTTGATCTCTTTTGTATCTTGATAGGAATACAGTTTATTCTTGTCATATTTTATCTCTCTTGTCATTGTGCTATCTATTGGTCTCTTTGATCTTGGTCGCGTCAAGCATAATCTCACAAATTTAACGAAGAAAAATACAAAATATACATTTTTCACTCACTAGATAGAACACAACATATTCAACATGATTCATTTTCTTTCAAAATTATAAAGAAAAAATAATATCATCATCCAATACAAATTTTAAAAAATATATTAATAAAAATACACAATTAACTAGTAGATTATAGTTATTACAATATTACAATGTTTAAATTATAGATAATATGTTTAAAATAACATATATTATTAAAAATATATTTACATTAGACTATTATTAAAATATTTAAAATATATTGTTTATTATAATTTATATAGTTTTAAAACTTATGGTTGAATAATAAATTACATTTAATTTTTTAATTTTTAAACTATGTTTTTTATATTTTATTTATGAGTTTAAATACTTAATTAAAAAAATATTCTAGAGTTATTTTTTTTTTTTTGGCAAGTACTATCTTTATGGGGATAGCTCCCTATATTACTTATAAAAAACATATTACATGAGACCTAACTTCCATAGCATCCTAACTTCATGCAACTTACTTCAAACATCTACCCAACATGGCCTTACTGAAACATCAATATATGTATCCCTATACCATCCTTGAACATTAGTTAAACATTCCCAAATATTCCACCTCCCCTAAATCGATTGCAGTATAATAGCCAAAAATTCTCCCATCTCCACCACCTTCATAGAAGATTCCACCAAGAGCCAATTGTCCTCTGAATTCAACATTCTCTAGAATGGGGCTTGATTCATGTTAACAACTCCAACCCTAAATACCTCCCAAGCATCCTCGAAGAAATTCCTCTTCATTTTCTTCACCTCTTTGGCCTACACTTTCTCTCCATCCTCTAATTCAGATCCCTCTTCTGAGTTAGAAGATAAATAGTTATCCAGGTTGAAATATATGCCAAAAATACTCACCCACTTTTCTGCTTCTAGGTCCAATACTGCGCTAGAAACAGCCGAACCATCCACTACCTATATGAACCCATTGATCCTTTGAATGCATCTTTCCCTTGAATCTAGAATGTTGACCAATGGGTAGATCACAGCTTCATACACGAACCCGTCACACTAGTGCATGTCTACTTCAAGAGTATTATTAGCAAGTCTCCATATGACATCGAAAACTCTTTCATCTGTATGGAAAAGTCTTATGCATTACTCCTGCAAGGTTCGTTCACACACAAACAACTAAGACCAAAATGATGCACCATACTAACCTTCTGAAGATGTTGCCTTTGTATGCAAATATAGACCTTGTTGTCACCTTGTTTTCTAACGATTCTATTTCTACCTTGAGTGCCTACATGCCTTTCATCTCTCTGATATAAACTATGATGTCTTATGGACCCTTCTCTAGCCTACATAATCTACGGCCTAGAAATTGCCTTTCTCTCTGCTCAAGGACTTAAGATGTCCCTTCGAAATCTTTGTTCAATCTATTTTGTGATCCTTTATCTAGCTCCACCTTCTAATTTTAGTACTAAAAATGCCACGAAGGAACCATTTTGTAACACTCCTATACTATTCAAATTTGGAGTGCTGCCAATTACCCTATTCCTTCACGAGCTATGTCTTGTCTGTCACATCACAAGGTCTCAAATTCTTCAGATATAACTTCCTTATCCACATGGTTAATTTCATTTTCTTCTCTTATGCCTTGGTTTGCAAGCCAGTCAGACGCTTCTCAAAATGAATGAACTATTTGAAATTCCCCCATTATGTCTAACAACATGTTTATTCTAGGCAGCCACCCCTTGAGTTTATAATTGTTGAAACTGGCATTCGCCACTCCATTGATAATCACTTGTGTCTCTCTCAATGATTATCTTCATGACACCTTTCTCTATACACATTGACAAACCTGCTTCAAGGGCTCTCAATTCCGCTTTGTTATTCATTGTTTCTCCTAAAGCACCAAATATTACACATATCAGTTCCAATTCCCCTCACAATACTGCACCATATCCTACCTTTCCCGAATTACCCTTACTAGCTCCATTGAAATTTAATTTTTTCCAGCCCTTTGGAGGAGCTTTCCATCTTACTGTTTTTCAATCAATCTTCTTATTTACCACCTGGCATGCCATCTAATATCCATAACTTTATCCCATTTATTATATGCATGAACCTTCTTATCATGTAGCTTACATATCACCACTTCCTCAATAGCCCTCTTCAATCAATCTATGTTTGAGATGATGGAGAGACTCTCCTCCTTAAAAACACATATGTTCCTTTCTTTCCACATGTGCTAGACAATAATGGAAGGACCCACTATCCAATGATCGCCCCATTTTGACCTCTTGCCCGACATCGGCCATGACAAAAGAAATTCTTTCAGCTGCTTGTTTCTGACTGTATGCCACATCATCCTTTCAAGGAACCAATCCCAACATTCTTTGGCCATCGAGCACCAAAACAAAAGATGATCTGGGGTTTCTTCATCTTCTTTACACATTATGCATCTACTCAGGCATGCTATGCCTATTGATTTGAGTTTGTTGCATGTCAGTATTCTCTCATGAAGGGATATCCATAGAAAGGCACCCGCTTTCGGAAGAACTCAACACAATTGTGAAGGGCATTGGTAATTGCATCTTCTATTTCTTTGTATTTCATAACCCAGTCTTACCTTATGCTCCCCCGATTTCGCTGCACACCATTTTAGAGAGTCTTCTTCCTTTGACAAAATAACCACTCTCTTAAGTAGGATGTATTCAAGTTTTTTGTAGTTTGTTTCTCTACCTATACCCACTTATTTCCATATTATGCACTCTCCTCTCTGCCTATGGTCTTCTATATAATTTTCCACTTGATCCCCTATACTTCCCTCAGCCTCATCTATCCAATCTGAATCCTCAAATCTTTCTGTTAGAGCAGGCTCCCCATTCCATGAGTCTCTCTAGAACTTGGCCTTTTTCCCATTTCCAATATTCCAAGATAGGTGATCGATTATCAACCTTCTACTTTCCCAAATGAAATTCCAAACTGTTGAACCTCTACTTGAATTTGCCACAGTAAATATTCTTTCAGTATCAATGGAGTCTAGGTATTTACATCTCATAATCTTGTAGCAAACTTTATGGGGAGTTGAATACATTTTCCATGCTATTTTGGCTCCCAGTGCTAAATTTTAAAGGTCCATCTTCCTAAGACTAGCTCCCCCATCTTCCTTAATTAAGCATGTTATTTCCCAGTTGATTAGAGGAATTCTTTTGGCTTCCTTAGTGATGGGGAGGGGTACTCAAAGAGAGAATCCTTTTCTAATTTGAATTTGAGTGATGTCTTGGTGGGCTTCCTTCACTCTACACTAGTCTATCAACCAATCAAAACATTCAAACTCTCTAGGAGTGCTCCCAATCAAAATGTGCTCACTGACTGCTCAGGCATGGTTGAGATTCACAAGGGTAAATCCAACCTCAATCTATCAAAATTCTAGCATATGCTTGCAGGGGTTGTAGCAAGTGTCCTTCAGGTTTTTCCAAGCCAATCAACTAGTTTTGTGATTGGGTTTCCCTCATTTCTCCGTCGCTCCTTCATTTCCCTATTTTCTAGGCTTAGTAGACTTAGAGCCCCAATTAGCCCTACCTAACCGATTTTTGTGGAATTATTCAAAATTGTCTCAACAAACCAGGTAAAATCTTTTATGATCTGAGTACCCTTTTGGCTAAAATTTTAGATTCATTGGGTGAGGAAACCAGGTCTATCTGTACAGGTACAGAACCCGAAAACAACATATTTGAAGGGTTTTTGGGTCTTTTTGGTCTTCTTCCAAGGGTATAAAGTCGTCACTGGTGTGCCACACCTCTAAACTCCCACAAAAGCTCTGCCACACCCCACTTACTCATTCCAAACACTTGGAATCTTCAAACCTGATCATCCCTGCAAGCACTTACAAAATTTCAATCATTTCCCAACCGGGCTATGACTAAGCTCGCCTAGGAAATTATGTCCAATGGATTTTCAATTACCTCCAAACCAAAATAAAGTGTATATACATTTTACAAAGGTTTCATGGCTCAAGTCCAAAGTTTTATTGAGAGAAACTCAAAGGACTTCAAGCTAGAACCATGTTTCGGCACTAAAACCCTTGTTCAGGTCGAGATCAATACACAATTCAAACTCAATTCAAACCTACAAAAAAGACTAACTCAAATGCCTCCTGGGAACTACAATAACATTTACAAATCAATCATGAAAGAACAGTAAAGAAATCAATCCATGAGGTACGGACTGCTGCTCCAAATCTAAGAAAAATACTAGTTAAAATTGGAAATAGGTCTTCAAAATGTATTACAATTTTCTCAAGGTGTTCACCAACCTAATTACATTCATTCATAGAGAATTTATATTCCAATTATATCCTAACCAGCTCTCCATCGGTTTCCTAACCACCGATATGCCCAAACTTTCAGAAAGTTGCTCAAAGTTGTAAAATGTTGTCAAGCAACATTGACAACTTTTGCCAAAAAGTGCATTTTTGCATTTCATGCATTGTTACTCATTCTAAACCACCTAGGATGACTTAAAACCACTAACATGACATGTCTCAATGCCAAATAAGGCTTTTCAAGATGTTTGACACCAAAATGCATGTTTATGCCATTTTAGGCTTACAAGGGCTCATATGCCAAAATTGAGTAAATACATGATCCCATTGACATTCATCCTCCAAATGCATATCAAAAACACATGTGGACCTATGAGTAGTCCATTTTTTACAATCCAAAACCAAACCAAAGACTAGCACACCAAAATGTAGAAAATGCACTCAAAACTAGGTGCTCCTGTACCACTTAGCTCCTTCCCATTAAAACTTTTTTAAGAGACCATCCAATTTCTAATTGTTGAAACTGGCATTCGCCACTCCATTGATAATCACTTTTGTCTCTCTCAATGATTATCTTCAAGACACCTTTCTCTACACACATTGACAAACCTGCTTCAAGGGCTCTCAATTCCGCTTTGTTATTCATTGTTTCTCCTAAAGCACCAAATATTGCACATATCAGTTTGCCCAATTCGCCTCACAATACTGCACCATATGCTACCTTGCCCGGATTACCCTTACTAGCTCCATTGAAATTTAATTTTTTCCAGCCCTTTGGAGGAGCTTTCCATCTTACTGTTTTTCCTGTCAATCTTCTTAATTACAACCTGGCATGGAGAATTTCCCTTCAAAGTCCATCTAGAATCCATAACTTTATCCCAGTTATTATATGCATGAACCTTCTTATCATGTAGCTTACATATCACCACTTCCTTAATAGCCCTCTTCAATCAATCTATGTTTGAGATGATGGAGAGACTCTCCTCCTTAAAAACAAATATGTTCCTTTCTTTCCACATGTGCCAGACAATAATGGAAGGACCCACTATCCAATGATTGCCCCATTTTGACCTCTTGCCCGACATCGGCCATGACAAAAGAAATTCTTTCAGCTGCTTGTTTCTGACTGTATGCCACATCATCCTTTCAAGGAACCAATCCCAACATTCTTTGACCATCGAGCACCAAAACAAAAGATTATCTGGGGTTTCTTCATCTTCTTTACACATTATGCATCTACTCAGGTGTGCTATGCCTATTGATTTGAGTCTGTTGCCTGTCAGTATTCTCCCATGAAGGGATATCCATAGAAAGGCACCCGCTTTCGGAAGAACTCAACACAATTGTGAAGGCCATTGGTAATTGCATATTCTATTTCTTTGTATTTCATAACCCAGTCTTACCTTATACTCCCCCGATTTGGTTGCACACCATTTTAGAGAGTCTTCTTCCTTTGACGAAATAACCACTCTCTTAAGTAGGATGTATTCAAGTTTTTTGTAGTTTGTTTTGCTACCTATACCCACTTATTTCCATATTATGCACTCTCCTCTCTGCCTATGGTCTTCTATATAATTTTTCACTCAATCCCCTATACTTGCCTCAGCCTCATCTATCTAATCAGAATCCTCAAATCTTTTTGTTAGAGCAGGCTCCCCATTCCATGAGTCTCTCCAAAACTTGGCCTTTTTCCCATTTCCAATATTCCAAGATAGGTGATCAATTATTAGCCTTCTACTTTCCCAGATGAAATTCCAAACTGTTGAACCTCTACTTGAATTTGCCACAGTAAATATTCTTTCAATGTCAATGGAGTCTAGGTATTTACATCTCATAATCCTACACCAAAGTTTATGGGGAGTTGAATACATTTTCCATGCTAGATTGGCTCCCAATGCTAAATTTTGAAGGTCCATCTTCCTAAGACCAGCTCCCCCATCTTCCTTAATTAAGCATGTTGTTTCCCAGTTGATTAGAGGAATTATTTTGGCTTCCTTAGTGATGGGGAGGGGTACTCAAAGAGAGAATCCTTTTCTAATATGAAGTTGAGTGATGTCTTGGTGGGCTCCCTTCACTCTACACTGGTCTATCAACCAATCAAAACATTCAAACTCTCTAGGAGTTCTCCCAATCAAAATGTGTTCACTGACTGCTCAGGCATGGTTGAGATTCACAAGGGTAAATCCAACCTCAATCTATCAAAATTCTAGCATATGCTTGCAGGGATTGTAGCAAGTATCCTTAAGTTTTTTCCAAGCCAATCAACTAGTTTTGTGATTGGGTTTCCCTCATTTCTCCATCGCTCCTTCATTTCCCTATTTTCTAGGCCTACTAGCCCTAGAGCCCCAATTAGCCCTACCTAACCGATTTTTGTGGAATTATTCAAAATTGTCTCAACGAACCAGGTAAACTCTTTTATGATCTGATTACCCTTTTGGCTAAACTTTTAGATTCATTGGGTGAGGAAACCAAGTCTATCTGTACAGGTACGGAACCCGAAAACAACATATTTGAAGGGTTTTTGGGTCTTTCTGGTCTTCTTCCAAGGGTTTAAAGTCTTCACTAGTCTTCCACACCTCTAAACTCCCACAAAGGATCTGCCACACCCCACTTACTCATTCCAAACACTTGGAATCTTCAAACCTGATCATCCCTGCAAGCACTTGCAAAATTTCAATCATTTCCTAACTGGGCTATGACTGAGCTCGCCTAGGAAATTATGTCCAATGGATTTTCAATGACCTCCAAACCAAAATAAAGCATATATACATGGTACAAAGGTTTCATGGCTCAAGTCCCAAGGTTTATTGAGAGAAACTCAAAGGACTTCAAGCTGGAACCATGTTTGGGCACTAAAACCCTTATTCAAGTCGAGATCAATACAAGATTAAAACTCAATTCAAACCTTCAAAAAAGACTAACTCAAATGCCTCCTAGGAACTACAATAACATGTACAAATCAATCATGAAATAACAATAAAGGAATCAATCCATGAGGTACGGACTTCTGCTCCAAATTTGAGAAAAATACTAGTTAAAACTGGAAAAAGGTCTTCAAAATGTATTACAATTTTCTCAAGGTGTTCACCAACCTGATTACATTCATTCATAGAGAATTTATATTCCAATTATATCCTAACCAACTCTCCATCAGTTTCCTAACCACCGATATGTCCAAACTTTCAAAAAGTTGCTCAAAGTTGTAAAATGTTGTCAAGCAACATTGACAACTTTTGCCAAAAAGTGCATTTTTGCATTTCATGCATTGTTACTCATTCTAAACCACCTAGGATGACTTAAAACCACTAACATGACATGTCTCAATGCCAAATAAGGCTTTTCAAGATGTTTGACACCAAAATGCTTGTTTATGCCATTTTAGGCTTACAAGGGCTCATATGCCAAAATTGAGTAAATACATGATCCCATTGACATTCATTCTCCAAATGCATATGAGAAACACATGTGGACCTATGAGTAGTCCATTTTTTACAATACAAAACCAAACTAAAGAATAACACACCAAAATGTAGAAAATGCACTCAAAACTAGGTGCTCCTGTACCACTTAGCTCCTTCCCATAAAAACTTTTTTAAGAGACCATCCAATTTCCCACTTTCTTTGAGAGACATCCCAAAACATGACATACTGTAAATGGGAGAAATAGAGAGAACATATTTAATCATCTGGATTCTACCGGCCTGTGATAGCCATTTATTTTTCAACAAATTGGATTTGGACTGGCATTTGTTAATGATCTCTTCCCACACCAACGCATGATTGCCCCCTAGACATATTGGAACTCCCAAATATCTTAAAGGAAATTCTCCAATCTGAAATTCCATAATTTCCGCTATCCTAGTCTGCATTCTTCTACTTGAATTCAAGAAAAACACCTCAGATTTCTCTTTATTCATGCATTTTCTTGATATGGCAGCATACTCATCCAATGTGTTCCTGATTGCCTCCGCTTCTTGCAATGATGCTTCCCCGAATAGTATTGTGGCATCCATAAAATGCGAGTAAGTGATTGATTATACATCCTGATGTAGACAGATGTCTTTCCACAATCCCATCCAATGCCTTTTCTTGATACTTTTTCCCAATACCTTTGTTATTAACACAAATAAAGACGGGGACAAGGGATATCCTTGTCTTAAACCATTAGTAGATTGGAAAGAACCACATACAGAGCCAAACTCACTAATACATAGAATTTAGTTGTTGAGATACAAAATTTAATGCATTCCAACCATTCCCTACAAAAACCAAAATTCTCTAATACTAGCAAAAGAAAGTCACATTGTACTCTGTCATACGCCTTACTTACATCTAGTTTAACCACCATACCTTTGATTTTATCTTTTTGCATAGAATGAATGGTTTCTGCGACCAAAATGATATTGTCTGATATCTCCCTCCCAGGAGTGAACCCATGTTGATTCTCCAAGACTAATTTGTGAAGAATCGTTTTCAGTCTACTAGCCATAGCTTTTGATATGATCTTGTAGAGTGAATTGCATAGAGATATGGGTCGATAGTCTGCCATTGTCTCATAGTTTTGCTTCTTTGGAATAAGAACAATAATCGTATTGTTTATTTCCTTAACAAATCTTCTTCTTTTTCTAAATTCTTCCACCGCCTTCCAAATGTCTTCTCCCATGAAATTCCAATATTTTTTATATACCTCTACAGTTAACCCATATGGCCCTCGTGCTTTGCTGGGGTGCAACGAAAAGGTTGATTCCTTTATCTCCTGAAGAGAAAATGACTTCTTTAAATATTCGTTATCTTTTGAAGACACAAATTCTTCGATCACATCCGCTACAAATGAGTCCCTAGTCAGATTGATATTATGTTTGGTCCCAAGTACTTTAATAACAAAATGATCGATTACCGCTTGTTCAATCCTCTCTTCTGACATACCCCAATCGCTCTCCTCATTCTTAATAGCCGAAATTTTTTTTAAGGACCTCTTTTCTTTGGCTGACGAATAGAAGAACTTTGTATTTTGGTCCCCTGCCAAACTCCACATCTCCCTTGACTTATCTCTCCAAAATAGCTCTTCTCTTCTTAGAATCTCATTTAGATTGTCTCGAAGGGCTTTCTCTTTTTCAAATTCCTGATTGGTCATCCCTTGGATCATAACTTCATAAAGAGCTTCCAGTTCTTCCTCTATTATTATCTTCAAAGAAAAAATATTTTTGAACGATTCCTTATTCCACTTTTTGATTTTCTCCTTCAAGAAATGTAGTCTCTTTACAAAACAGAAACTTGGAGAACATAAAAAATAATTACTCTCTTCCCACCATCTTTTAAGAAGATTGAGAAAATCCCTATCCCACCACCACATACTTAAAAATTTGAAATAATTTCTTTGTTTGTTCCTACCATTGTCTATTATCAATTAAATGGGAAAGTGGTCTGAACCAGTCTGCTGAAGAATGTTGGTTGCCAACACAGTTTGACCCTCCATCTGGACGCCGCACCTACAAAAAATCTATCTAACCTTTCTGAAATCTTGGAGAAATTAAGTCTTCTATTAGTCCAAGTATACAATCCATTACTAGGGATCACATCAGATAATCTGTTGTTTGTAACAAACTCTCTGAAGTCCTCCATGACTTTATTGCACTTCCTAAGACCGCCTGACTTATCATCAAGATCCAAAAAAGCATTGAAATCTCCAACGGCAATAGCCTTATCTCTATCTAATTTTTTAATTTGAGCAGTTAATTATTGCCAAACCCTCGCCTTATCCTCAGTTTTGGTCAGGCCATATACATTTATTAAAGGGAAGCAAATCTGTCCACCCAGTTTCTCTACTAGACAAATCATCCAATAATCATTTTTCTCAATAGGAGTGACTTTCACCACTAGAGGATTCCACATGATTCCTAAACCCCCCGCCGATCCTCTAGCATCCTAAAAGAAACCTTCCCATTTAGAGCAATATTTTACAAAACTAAGGGCCTTATCTAGGTTTATCTTGGTTTCTTGGACCAAAACAACTTTGTTAGAAAGCTTGTCCAAAGCTTGCTTAACCAAGTGTTTTTTGTTAGGGGCCACCAGATAGTAAAACTTTTAGTGGCTAATATTCACCAATTGGCTATTTTTTGAAATTTGGGAATCAAAATTTGGCTAATAAGATCAACTTCTAAGGTAACCTGAATCGCCACATTTTTACAAATTTTTATTTTAATGTCATTTAAATCGCCAGAGAATTTACTTTATTAATTTTTTTAACTCAAAGATTCGCCACATTATTTGAAACATGATTGGGTTAGATTCACCAACTTTTTATAATTTATTGTAGAAATCTAAATTAATTCGCTAATAAATTATCATAATTATTAGTAACTTTAGAGTTATATCGACAATCTTTAGTTGCCACCATTGATTTAAAATATAATCTAAATGACCTTAATTGTATTCCATGAGGTAAATTTTATCTACAAGTTGTTATACTTGTGGGGATTGAAATTGCTTTTGAATTGTTGACCTCAATGAAAATCATTGGTCTAAAAGCAATTTTTGGCCCCATGAGTATTACAATTTTTTGGTACATTTTATCTCACAAAATACAAAGAGGGCTATTAGATTATTTTAAATTAATGGTAGAAACTAAATAAAATAGAGCCTACCACTTAAACTCATTAATGATTTCCACCTTCATGTCTCTACTTTCCTATAAAATAGCATTAATTAGAGATTCTGATTTGGACTTCAAATTGGGATATGGGG
This sequence comes from Cryptomeria japonica, assembly GCF_030272615.1. Classification (NCBI taxonomy): domain Eukaryota; kingdom Viridiplantae; phylum Streptophyta; class Pinopsida; order Cupressales; family Cupressaceae; genus Cryptomeria; species Cryptomeria japonica. The sequence goes on along the minus strand of NC_081413.1, from coordinate 610,171,138 downwards.
TGATCATACCATCTTCTAGTCCTACCTTGTTCTCTTTGTAACCTGAGATAGGATAATCTTCCACTGCAAACCTATTGGCATTATCCTCTCCCATGGGTTGCCTCAGATTGTGCTTTGGAGGGGAGACCGCTTTTACCACCCAAGTTTGTCTATTTCTTCTAGGGTTCCTGCATCTAGCCAATCTAATGAACAATCTACACTCTGATTGATCATGGAATTTTCTACCACATGGATCACATGGCACTATATCCTTCTCTATTTTAACCCGTTGATTCCATTTTCTCTCTGAGGAAATCAGATTGATACTAGAAGAAATGGTTTTCACTGCATCAATGGTTTTGACAATATTACAATCATATATGTGTGCCTCAATAAATGTCTTAGTCTTATATTAATAATTTCTAACCTTCAAACCTAATATATTTAGATATTTTTTCATTTTTTATAAATCAATAATTATCAATTGTTTTTAAATTCTCTTATTACCAATCATTAATATCTATTATTAATTTATTTACCTGAAATAATTTAGAATTTCTATATATGCCTTTTATTTGATCCGATTGATAAAAAGAAACAAAAATATGTCAACTCGAATCAAACCCAATGCATCGCCAATTTAATTTTTGTTTAAAGAAAACAAAACCCAATGAAATAGCTTCAAATTTTGAGGTGATTTGATCTTTTTCAAATCAATTCAAGAGACAAGGTATGGTGATAAGGCAGAGCACTTTGTTATTATTTTACTACAAAACATTTCTTGTGAGATTCCCTTGTAAAATATCTTAGATACCCCAAATTGTCATCATATTTAGGGGTGACCTAAAGAGCAACACCTTTATTTTCTATTGACCAGTTAGAACTCCAAAGTATGACCTTTATTTCTGGTGGTGCCCTTCCATGACCTGGATTAAGTCGCGTCGGGCATGTTCCCCATGGACAACATGGCTTCTAAGCAAAAAGGTTTTCTACATCTGACGAATGAATGTTAAACTTCACCTAATAGACAACAAATATTGTAAAATTAAATACCCAACTTTAAAATTCAGCATGCCATCGATTCAAATTCCAAAGAACTGACACCCAATTGAACCATTGCCAATATGACCGTGATAGTCAACTAAAATTTGGGAAAAAATATAACAAAAATAAGGCACCAAATTGGGGTAAATAAAATACATGCCTCGAATTTGGAGATTTATTATGGAGAGAATGTTGATAACACCATCTCATTAAGGAACCAGTGGGAATAGTTATAAGAAGAAGAGCAAATACTATACTCAAAACCAACAGTATTTTTAGTTCAAGAATGATCGAATGTTTGTTAATGTCACCCTGATCCGTTTGATGACGGAATGTCTGTTGCCTCCTCTCATCACACCTTTCCCCCTTCAAGGCAAGTAAACACTACCACTGGTATTCATTCCCATTCTATGTTTGAACCTCTGTTTATTGGGCAAAAAATCAATGAGCGAGATGATTTTCATCGTCTTCCATACCCTCTAAAGCAATTTGTACCATTGATGCTTTAATTGAGTTGCTCCACTTCATATAGGATACACCTTCGTGTAATTATAATTGTAATGTGTAAAAATAATAGTAAAATCAATATATATTTATAATTTGATGGAATTGATTAAATGTAATAATATATAGATATGTAGTATATTTTAATACTTGATTCTTATTAATTTTCATATATTTATTATTTGTTATTATGCACTTTCTTTAATATGTTTTTTATTTATTTGTATTTTATTTCAAAATTATTGTTATAGATTTAAGATTTTTTTTTGTTTAATATAGATTAATGTGGTTCAATTTTAAGGAGTGTGAGAATGAATCTGAAATTCAAATATTCAAATATAAATTTTAATTTTTTTTTCTTTTTATGCTAGTTGTGATAAGCAACTTAGCATAGATTTGCATGACATATTTTTTGTTACAAAACAAACAAGTTTTGAAGGGACCCGAAACACTTTAACATAGAACTACATCAAAAAGATACATAAAGATAAACAATTTCACTGTAGCCCAAAGACAACAAAAAACTAGCACAAAAACAAAAGCTAGGAAAGAGACAGCAAAAGGACGGAAACTAGTACAAGTTTTTAAGGGCCTTAATGGCCTTTATTTCCAGCTAAGTCATATTTAATGCAATCTTCTTCAGCTCCTGAATGTCCTGATTAGCAGTTTTCTTCTTTAGATTAAAGCCCTAGTTCTCTTGCACGATCCCACTGTATCCTCTAGCTTTTTATCCAGCACCTCCACATCCACTGTAGCTCCTTCCTAGTGGGTGGCTTCAAACTTTACAACCATGGTATTTATACTCTCAACTGAGCTCGTAACCACTTTGTGACTGAAGGTAAATAGAGATATCAGGTTTCATTATTTTTTTGGAATTTGTTCTCCATCTTACCCAATCTAACTTCAAAGTCTTTCTTGAGTTTTTGCTCCAGCTAAGGAATCCTGTAGTCATAATCTTTCTTCATATCACTAATCGATCCCACAGTCTTCTGCATTGAATCCACAATTGTCTTTCTCTGATTCATCATCCATTGTTCATTAGTTTGAGAGTCTTGTTTACTGCTAATAGCCCTCATTTTCACATCGATATCTTTAATTTCGTGAAAGGCCCATTTAAACATCCTGAAGTTGTTAACAATCGCATCATAGCCTATAGCCAGAAAATCATCCCGATTCTCCCTTTCCATGTTGAGGAAAGGAGAATCAGCATTGAGCTCCTTCAGGAAGGGGGGTCTACTGCTTGGGTTTGGAACCTGGGCAAATTTATCCATGAGTTATTGGTGAGAAGGAAGAGAGTCAAAATGTGAAGTGGACATAGGGGATTGTCTGCCATGTCTATCTTGGTGGCCAGTCTTCGAAGAAGACCCAGAATCAAAGTGATTTATTTAATATTGTGAACAAAATTTGTAGAGTTGTTAATGGTGTTGATTTTGTTGATTTTGTCAAAATATATCAAATGATTGTATTTTAATATATAAATTAGAACAAAGCATTTAAAGGATGATATTGTTTAGTTGATAGCATTTGTTTTGATACATATTTTCAGTGAAATATCTAGTTTTAGATTGTAAATCAGAAAAAACTTGTTTGTAACTCCTTTAAGGTTGGTGCCTTAAAAGTTGTTGAGTTGGTGCTCAGTTTGTAAGAGTTGGTGCTCTTAAGAAAGGGGTTGGGTAACTCCACAGGGTTGGTACCCTTTAAAAATTTGTAATCATTTCAATTGTGAGGTTAGATTAGGACAATCGATCCTAGCAACGTTTCTCGCCATTGTTTTCCCAAATTGGGTTTCCACATAAAAATCTTGCATTTTGTGTTCTTGTAGTTGCATCACTTTCAATTTTAGTTTCTATAGCTTTTAAATTTCAGTTTGAAGTTGATAAAAGTTTTTGGATTAAGGATTATTAAAGTATTAAATCTACTACTGATTAACACCCCCCCCCCCCCCCCCTCAGTAGTAGGTCAGTGTTCTACAGGTTTACCATATATCTTGGTCTAACTAGTAATTTGGAATCTATATTTGGATCAACAAAACATTCTATAACTCTAATGTCAATTAAAATAGAAACATGATGGTCATAAAGCTTATTGTTGAACTGTATCGATGTGGCTTGAAAGTCAACTTGGCAATTATATATCATTGTATTAATATGGTGTTTTGGGGCTCCTTGCTTTCGCCTCATGGACATCTAGGGACATGTGTTTGCATAATGCTTTCCTTCACACACATAGCATCCATCTCAAGGTGTCTTAGGTCCATAGAATTTGTCCCTCCTATTGTTGTTGTTGTTGTAATTGGCCCTCTTATTACTCCCATACTAATTCCCTTATGCTCTGCCCTAAGTATTGTTTCCTCCCTTCATATTCTTGATTTATTGATTATTGTTGTTGTTTCCCCACTAATAGTCATTATAGAACTTCTTACCGACATCACGATTCTTGTGGTATCTAGCCCCTTACTACAACTTCTTCTCTTGTTTAATTGCTTTTTCGAAGACCTCATCCATGGTTAGTGGATTGTGAATATTCACTTCAGGGCCAATCTATGTCTTTAAGCCCAAAATGAACTTATAGAACCAAAAATGCTCATCCAACTGATATCCAACTGATATTGTAGTAGGTACTTAAGAAAGTGACCAAACCTTTCTTGGTATTAAGTTATTGTCATTTTACCTTAGGTTAGATTTTGAAACTCTATCATCTTTTTGTCAAACAAAAACTAGGGCAACCATCTCTTTCTGAACAATTCAATGAATTGCTCCCATGTTGACCAATATTATTTTATTGACAGCCTGTAGACTGCTCTCAATTTGTAATTTTCTTGGGTTGTTTAAAATTAATACTCTAGATGGCAATCAAAGAAGTTTAACGCCGTTGCCGGGGATCGAACCCGGGTCACCCGCGTG